>NW_020356358.1:0-52610 GCF_002211085.1 Panicum hallii
GCTTAATCCGGCCACCTACTAACTATGGCTCATGGGCACGATTAGCTAGGTGTTGCTTCAGCTAGAAAAAAATCAATTTTTTGATGTCTGAATACCCCCCGCGGAGTCAACTAACACAAATTCTATTTTCTTTTGTAGCCCACCCATGGAGGGATGAGCGCATGCAATAAAGATAAATCGGTGATGTCAACTAGAGTTTAAAACTAAAAGGTCAATAATCTCTACCCATAAATTAACTTTTATTTCAACATTTTTCCGGATGGGCCAGAGTTGGGGTATAGACTAACTTCCTTGCGAAACTCTGCAAGTGACCGCGTATGCATGGATGAACACCAGTTAGTTATAGGTACTAGCTAGGTTGCCTGGCTCATGATCATCAACAAGGCTGCTTCTTCATGTGGAAAGAATAGTCCACAAAGATGACGAGGTTTACCTTTACGTGATCCTTGGATGACCGCAGACGATCAAAACCACCACCAGCTCTCTCATCCCTTATAGGTCTAACACTAGTAGTAGAGTAGCTAGAGTCACCCTGCTGCTACTGCTTGCATACTGCGTCGAGTGCTTATGAATTATTGCTAGTCATCTAATGCAGTACTACAGGTGCTCCTCCTGTCCTGTTCCCACAAGCTGCCTCACTGGCTTCCTTTCCCATTTGAAACCACGCGTGTGCACCTATATCACTAACACACAGCGGCAGACTCTTTCTCTCTGACAAAAGCCGCCTTCTTAGTTGCACATTGATCTCGCGCGTTGCACTGGCCAGCTAATTGAGTTGTGGGATATATTATGAAAATGATGAAGAGGCTGGGTATTTGCTTGGAATAGAATGATTAAGAGGATTGGATTTCCAGATATATCAAGAAATGGATTTCCTAAGGAATAAAAGGTTGAACTGTTTGAAATGGTTTTTTTAAGATGGAACCAAGATTATTAGGTCTTGAGTATTAACCTTATATGATTCTTTGGTGTGTTTGGGAATTTCGATAGATATAGTGAATTGGAAAGGAATTAAATATGAATTTCTGGATATAAGAAAAGGGTTTTCGACTATTTGAAAGTTTTAGATATTGAAACATGGTTCCATTGAGTTTCAACTAAGAATTTAGAGATGGAAATAGGTTTATACATTGTTGTAGTATTTTACTGTGGTTTTCTAAGGACTTATTGAGTAAGATGAACTAAAGATATATATAAGAAATGCATTTTCTAGACATAAGAAAAGGGAATTTAAATATTTTAATGCTCCAAATATTGTAACATTATTATATTTCATTGAGCAAAGGATATGATGTAGGAAATAGGCTAGCAAGAATTTTCTTTTCATGGTTCGTTAGAATGTGTTTTCCAATATTTTAATGTTAAAATATTGGAATAACGTTCTATATTACTCTTGAATTTGGAAGAATGAGTACAAAAATATGCTTAGATACATTTGTAGCATTTTTAGGAGGTTTCTTGTGGTTTATGGAATTTGAACTGATGAAGAATGATATCTCATATAAATAGAATATGGGTTTTTGGATGAATAAAAGCTAGGAATAGTGGAAAGGTGGTTACCTGGTGTGGAAAATGGAGGACAGGATCGATCTTACAATATTTTAACGCACAATTAATACCGATTTTTAAACTCCCTTTGGTACCGGTTGTACAACCAGTACCGAGCAACCGAGACTAAAAGTCTTGATCATTAGTACCAGTTGCATGGTCCGTACTAAAGGAATCTTTAGTATTAGATGGTAACACCAACTGTTACTAATGGGGTTGCCACGCTAATGCGCTAAGGCTGTCCCAGTAGTAGCTGTTGTTGTGCCGATCGGTAATAAAAGTAATTTTACTTTTTGTTTCCAGTTTTATTTCTTTTGTTGCTGTTTATTTACGCACAATTGTTACGTCTACCCGTGTACCCGAGCTCGTACTCTGCTATACGTCCATCAGCCGTGATCATGTAGAAATCTTTTGAAACTAGATAACATGTTACGATCCAGCACGTACTTAAGTATACATCCAATATACAAGTATACAAGTATTTACGAATATATTAGTATTTACAAATGCACAACTATATAACTCGTCACAAGTATATAACTCGTCATCACGATCCATCGGTTAATAGTGTTTTGTTTACATCACACGCTGACGACAGTGGCTGATTAAGCTTTCCGTTGAAGCAGAATGTTCCTTTGGCATATAAGACCTTGCAATTATTAAACCGTATGAGTTCCTACGAGATTGCCCGAATCCTATCCACCAAGAGGAGTTCTTCCATTATTCTCATCATCTATCATTTAAAAAATATAACAAATATATTAATCTATCATGCCCGCACAATCAGAAATGTACTTGTAAATGGTGTTTTACGTACTTAGATATTGGCAGTCATCAATTTGTCACTTACAAAAGTGTGAATGTACTCATGAACATAATATCCACATAATTGTTTCTAGTTTCCTATGTCCAAAACTAAAGAAGAAAAGAAGTTATAAAATATTTATATATGCATAGAAACAAACGAGATGTGCAAAGTCTCAATATATATACAAACACATACCGGAAAGTCATTCTAATATCAAGTGTTTCTTTAAAAGCAACACCGTGTTTTTTCCAGAAAAATCCTTGATTCAAAAAATGAAATGTGGCTTTTTACAAATGAATAATAAAAATAATTTAATTGTTCAACGCATTTATCTAGGATGTGTTGGGTATCGGCTTGTGGTTTCCCAAATAAGTCGAAGACTATAACTTTACTTTCTCGTTCATGTGACGACTCAGGATTGCAACCATATGACAGGTTGACATGAAGAGGAAAACCCGTGAAGGGGATCTCGTTGGTGGTCCCTTGCTAGAGCGGTGTTGAAACTGGTGGAAAATGGAATGGAATGGGGATTTCACTTTTAGAGATTTTGCAAGGTGGTTTTTTTTATCAGGAGTGGCTCAAGTTAGTTGCGTGGTCATCATCCGTGAAAAGCGCACCGATCGTGGGTCGATGGTGGAGAACGGTGGTGCGGTAATTGGGAGGCGGGCATAGGTGGCCGTGGGCAACTCGGAAGAGCTTCGATGGAAAAATGAAAGGCTAGGGATGTTCGGTTGGTGATATAGGGTGCGGGGGAGCCATATTATGGAGGGGTCCAACATATAACTTAAGGCAACAATAATAAAAAAGAGTCGCGGTACATTTGTATCATTTACTAGGCTATTATAATTTAAGTATAAGACTGATTATTTTGCCTTGAGAATACAGATTTTCTTTAGCTTAAAAAATGAATCCTAGCTAGAAGTTACTATGAACGCTTAAATTTCATTCGAATAATACGTCTAGCGGTACTTCCCTTCATCACGGACCAATATTGTAAACCTAGTGCCACCCTGGCCACTGACCAGCTAGCTAGCACCACGAACCAGTATATATCCAATATATAAGTATACGAGTATTTACGACAGTGGTAGCATAGCACCACTGTTGGGTAACACTGACAGCGGTCACTGTGCCTGCAGGACGGCACACAACCGTATCCGGATTGTGGATACGCATGATATCTTCCCAACCGAGAAGGCTGCGACAAGGGGCTGGAGAGGGAGATCTCCATATCACATAGAGTAGGTCTCTGTTGGCCGGGGCCACCTGTCGGGGTTCCGCACAGTGTAAGCACCTCCCTTGAACTATAAAAGGGAGAGTGTACTCGTTAGAGGACAAGTTCCAGGTTGCACACACACAAGCTTATGCTGCTTTACATTCAGGCTCACGCAGCCAATACAACACCAAAGTGGACGTAGGGTATTACGCTCCGACGGCCCGAACCACTCTAAATCTTCGTGTCCTTCCTGCGTTCATCTATCCACCGATCGAGCGCTCCTAAGTCTCCTCCAAACCCATCCTTAACTAGGATTAGGCGGGTGCTTTCCGCCACCCGGCTGGAGAATTCCTCCGACATTTGGCGCGCCAGGTCGGGGCATAGGTTTGGTTTGCGCTCAGTCGACCTTCACGACCTCAATGGCGCAGGAAGATGGTCACAACGACCTCCTGTTGGGCGAGGAAGTGGCGGCCACGACGCCACATGTTTCCCGTCGTCCAACATCCAGGGCGGCGCGAGCAGCTTCGCAACGCGCTGCGGCGCGGGCCTCAGTGGCCCAATCGGTGCCCGCACCGAATGGGCCGCTCATGGCAGCCAGGGAGTTGCTCCGCAACCCCCCTGGTGAGGCGGCCTCGCCCGACGCCCAGAGGCAATGGCGTGACAACGTCGACCGCCTCCTCAACCTGGCACAGGCTTCCCCGTGTTCCACGGGGGGGTCTGCCCCCAGGCAACGCCGTCATCAGGGCGGCGCATCCGGCTCTGTGCACTCACCATCAGTGAGGAGTGCATGGACCGAGGACCTCCGGGCGGAGCTCAACCGCAGACGTGCGGGAGAGGACGCCCGTGTCTCCATTGAGCGGGCGCATGGTCGCCTGCTCAGTATCGAGGGTCGCGACCTCGATGCCGAATTAGCTGCGGTGGTTGCGGCCCCGCAGGGACCTACCTAGGCACCGGTGTCCGGGGTGGGCTGCGCCGCACACGCAGACCACCTTCGCGCGGTCGCCTGGCTGTCCAAGTTTCGGCCACACCTGCCGGAGAAGTACGATGGGTCCTCCAACCCGTCAGAATTCCTGCAGGTCTACATCACCGCCATCACGGCGGCTGGAGGTAACGACGCCGTCATGGCAAGTTACTTCCATGTAGCCTTGACCGGGCCAGCCCGGACCTGGCTCATGAACCTAACTCCGGGATCTATCCGATCCTGGGGTGAGCTGTGCGCACAGTTCACGGCAAACTTTGCCAGTGCGTATCAGTAGCACGGTGTGGAGGCCCACCTCCACGCTGTGAGGCAGCAACCCGGAGAAACCCTCCGGGCCTTCATCTCCCGCTTCACCAAGGTACCTGGAACGATTCCGCGTATCTCCAACGCGTCTATTATCACGGCCTTCTGACAAGGGGTCCATGATGAGAAGATGCTGGAGAAGCTGGCGACACACCAGGTGGAAACCGTCACCACCTTATTCGCTTTGGCGGACAAATGCGCCAGGGCAGCGGAGGGCCGTGCGTGGCACTCCGCAACCCAGGCAGGTCCTGCTCAGACGAGTGGGCCCAGTGTCGCTGCCCCTGGCAGCGGCAAGAAAAAGAACAAGAAGAGCCGTGGCTTCGACAAGTCACGGGTCGGGGCCCGGCTGTTGCAGCAGCAACGACCGGGGGCCAGAACCCCCGCGGCAAGCGCCCACGGCAACAGCGCACCGACCCCGGGTCGTGCCCTGTTCACCCTGGGGCCCACCACAGTGCCACCGAGTGCCGCGAGATCCAGAAGCTCGCGGAGCGCCTCAGCAAGAGGCGCGACCAAGCCTCAAGGGAAGGCACCTCCCCTCCGCGGCGGTCCGGCAAGGAGAAGGTCTCCAACGCCGATGCGGCCGTAGCGGAGTGGGAGTTGGGGTACCAAACCCCCAACAAATACCTCAAGGGTCTCTTCCACCAGTCTGACTTCGAGTCCGGTGGCGACGAGCGCCGCAAGAAGCTGTACGTCATGTACGGCGGTAGCTCGGAGCTCATCTCCCGGCGGAACGTCAAGACCCTCCGCCGAGAGGTCCTCTCGGTGAAGCCGGCGACGCCCAAGGCGGCGCCGCACCAGCGGTGGAAGAACACCACCATTTCCTTCGGCCGTCGGATTGCCCGGAGAACATGGCGGGCGCAGGTGTGCTGCCGCTTGTCACGGCACCCACCATCGCCAACGTCCGCCTCCACCACGTGCTGATCGACGGGGGTGCAGGCCTCAGCGTCATCAGCTATGCAGCGTTCAAGCACCTGCAGATCCCGGAGTCCAAGCTGACTCCTTCGCGCCCATTCTCCGGAGTGGGCCCGGACCCGGTGTACCCGGTAGGGACCATCATCCTACCGGTTACATTTGGGACGGAGGACAACTTCCGTACCGAGAACGTGCAGTTCGAGGTTGTGGAGGTTAACCTCCCATTCAACGCCATCATTGGCAGACCGGCCCTGTACCGGTTCATGGCCATTGCCCATTACAGGTATTTGGTCCTGAAGATGCCTTCTCCGGCAGGCGTCCTCACCATCCAGAGCGACCGGGCTGCTGTCGTCGTAGCGGTCGAGAAGCTCCATGCGCTGGCAATAGGGCTCGCCCCTGCAGCTGGCGCCCAGGGGTCCGACCCCTCCACCTCACGTGCCAAGGCCCTGGCCAAGGCACCCAAGGTCCGTCCGTCTGACACGGATGATGTGCCTGTGAAGACCGTCCAGATCGGAGCGGAGACCTCCCAGACCACCCGCATCGGTGGGAATCTGGGAGAGAAATAGGAAAGCGCGCTCATCGCCTTCCTCCGGGCAAATGTCGACGTGTTCGCCTGGGAACCGTCATAGATGCCCGGGATCCCTAGGGAGGTGGTTGAGCACCATCTGAAGATCCACCCCGCCGCCAGGCCGGTCCGGCAGAAGCCACGCAAGCAGTCTATCGAGCGGCAAAACTTCATCCGTGAAGAGGTCCGCAAGCTGCTGCAGGCTGGCTTCATTGAGGAGGTCTACCACCCAGTGTGGTTGGCCAACCCAGTCATGGTCCCGAAGGCAAACGGGAAGCTTCGGATGTGCATCGACTACACCAATCTTAATAAGGCATGTCCAAAAGACCCTTATCCACTTCCACGAATAGACCAAATTGTAGACTCCACCTCCGGGTGTGATTTGCTGTCCTTCATAGATGCCTATTCAGGTTTTCACCAGATCAAAAATGGCTGAGGATGATAGGAAACATACAGCTTTTGTAACAGTGGATGGTCTTTATTGTTATATAGTAATGCCTTTTTTGTAACAGAGGATTGCTTAATGCTCTACCCACCTTTGCTCATGCAATGAACATCACCTTAGGAGATTTGGTTAGAGAAATAGTTGAGGTGTATGTTGATGACATCGTTGTCAAGACTAGAGAATCAAGTTCCCTTCTAGAAAATTTAGCTCAAGTCTTCGACAAGCTACGGGCGACCTCCACCAAGCTTAACCCCGAGAAATGCGTCTTCGGCGTGTCGGCGGGAAAGCTCCTTGGTTTCCTAGTCTCCCACCGGGGGATCGAGGCTAACCTGGATAAGGTCCGGGCGATCGAGGCAATGAGATCCCCTGCGCACCTCAAGGACGTCCAGAGGTTGACGGGGTCCCTTGCAGCCCACAGCCGCTTCATCTCCAGGTTGGCGGAGAGGGCACTTCCCTTCTTCAAACTGATGAGGGGGTCCGGTCCATTTACATGGACTGAAGAGGCAGAGCGTGCCTTCCAGGAGATGAAGCAGTACCTCACCTCCTTGCCGGTCCTGGTCGCACCGGACCCAGGAGAGACACTGTTTCTCTATCTCGCAGCGACGGCCGAGGTGATCAGCATGGTGCTGGTCACGGAGAGGCCCGAGCATCTCCCGCAGGGGGCCCCCGCAGACCCCCCTGCAGGAGAAGGAGGTCCGGCCTCCATCACTTCAGCATCCGGCCCTACTTCGGAGGGTTCGGCCGGGTCCCGACCCGGAGAAGCACTAGGCAGCATGGGGTCCGCCAGGTCTCCAGCTCAAGCAGAAGGATCCAATCCTCCTGGCAGAGTCAGGACCGTCCAGAAGCCGGTCTACTACGTCAGTGAGGTCCTTCATGAGGCGAAGGCCAGGTATCCTGAAACGCATAAGCTTCTTTATGCTATACTCGTTGCGTCCAGAAAACTCCACCACTACTTCCAGGCCCACAAGATTGTGGTGGTAACCTCCTACCCACTGAGGGCCATCCTCCACAATTCTAACGCCACGGGTAACATCGCCAAGTGGGCAGCTGAGCTCGCTGGATTCCAGCTCGACTTCCAGCCACGCCATGCCATCAAGAGTCAGGTTCTTGCTGACTTCGTCGCGGAATGGACGCCATCGCCAAGTGTCCCTGGGGGTCCGGGTGATGGCTCGGACCCCCCACGTCTGGAAGTCCGGGCTCCGGTGTTCACCGGACCCCACTGGACCCTCTTCTTTGACGGGTCCGCCGGCAGCAAGAGGGCAGGGGCTGGCATGGTCCTCATCGACCTGCATGGTGAGCAGTTGAAGTACATGGTGCACCTCGATTTTGAGGCCACCAACAACATGGCGGAGTATGAGGCCTTAATCTTTGGACTCACGGCGGCTCTGTCCCTGGGAGTCCGGGAACTCCTGGTCAAAGAAGACTCCCAACTCGTCATCAGGCAAGTCCGGGGGGAATGTTGCTGTAACAATCCCCAGCTTGCAGCCTACCTCATTCACGTGAAGAGGCTGAAGAAGGACTTCCATATGCTGGAACTGCAACATGTTCCACGCGACGCCAGCTCAGCAGCTGATGCACTCTCCGCAAGCGCATCGACTCAAGCACCCGTGCTTGAGGACGTCTTTCAGAGACGCCTGCTGAAGCCTTCCGCCCAGCCTGCCGACCTAGGCGAAGGGGGTCGAACTAGCACCTCGAAGCTAGCGGTCCCGGTGGTGCTCCATCCGTGGAGCCCGCCAAGGGTTGTGTGCTCCCTCGAGGGTCCCGAAGACCTCAGGGAGCCACGTCCAAATTCTCAGGAAGGTCCGATGCATGGATCTCTAAGGTCCGGGACTACCTGAAAGATAATTTCCTTCTTGAAGACTAAGCATCTGCTGAGCGCATAGTCCGGATGGCTAAGCGATACACGATGGTAGAAGGGGATCTCTACCGCCGTGGCGCCAACGGAATCCTCATGCGGTGCATTACCCAGGAAGAGAGCCGCGACTTGCTCGCGGAGATCCATGGAGGCGAGTGCGGAAGTCATTTTTCATCCCGCACGCTGGTCGGTAAGGCCTTCTGGCATGACTTTTACTGGCCGACAGCGCTCCAGGATGCAGTTGAGTTGGTAAGGTCCTGCAAAGCGTGTCAGTTCCATGCAAAGCAGATACACACTCCAGCTCAGGCGCTGCAGATGATTCCTTCCTCTTGGCCCTTTGCCGTGTGGGGGTTGGATATCTTGGGACCTTTCCCTAGGGCCGTCGGCGGGTACCGGTACCTCTATGTCGCCATTGAAAAATTCACCAAGTGGCCGGAGGCAACCCTAGTGGTCAACATCACCAAGGCGTCAGCAACCGCTTTTCTCAGGTCAATCGTGTGCCGGTTCGGGGTCCCGAACCGCGTCATCACCGACAATGGGACTCAGTTCACGAGCCAATACTTCCAGGAGTACTGCGAGGACATTGGCATCCAGCTCTGTTTCGCCTCAGTGGCGCACCCCAGGAGCAATGGCCAAGTTGAGCGGGGTAATGCTGAGATCCTCAGAGGGCTCAAGATCCGGACCTACTGTGATCTTGAGAAACATGGCGCAAGCAAGGTGGATTGATGAACTTCCGAGTGTGCTGTGGGGGAACCGGACCACACCCAGCCGGGCAACAGGGGAAACCCCTTTCTTCTTGATCTACGGGGCCGAAGCGTGCCTTCCCCTGGAGATCACCATGGGCTCTCTACGAGTCCAGGCTTTTGATGAGGACTTGCAGGAACAGCAGCATCGCCAAGACGTGAAACTCGTCGACGAACGCAGATGGCGAGCAGCAGTCCGAAACGCACGGTACAACCAAGTGCTCCGGCACTACCACCAACGGTTCGTGCGTAGTAGGGAGCTCCGGGTCGGGGACCTAGTCTTAAGGCGAATCCTAAACCGAGAGGGCCTGCACAAGCTCTCCCCCAGCTGGGAGGGGCCCTTCAAGGTGACAAATGTGTGCCGACCCGGATCTGTTCATTTGGCTGCGGAGGATGGTATGCAGCTACCCAATCCATGGAACATTGAGCACCTCCGTAAGTTCTATCCCTAGGACCTAGTTGAGAGAAAATTTTTCCTTTGTAATTGGTAGCTCCAACGTGCGGTCCAGGGCGGTGGAGGTCCGCCTCGTAAACCCGGCCCCTGGCGTACATCGCACAACTCTCCTGTACCAATTCGTTAAGGAAAAATTTGTTTCTCTGTGTGTCCTTGAAATCTATGCAGTTCTGTTTATTACTTGTTTCCCGTTGCGCTAACCCCCACGTGGTTTTTCGCGTCTGTGTCGTGCCGAAGGCCCTACCTAAGTTGCTACACTACGTTTCCGCCTGGGACCCCTATCTCGCGGAAGAAAAGGAACCGAACACCCGGGAACTGGCTTCAGGGAGATGTGCTCGTTCTTTGCTGGGGTCCAGGACCGTGTAGCCGTTTAGCCTGGTTCCGTACCCTAAGCCTACATGCCCTGCCCCTAGGACGAGTACCGTTGTACCTCGAACAATGGACCCGGGGGCCGGGACCCCTTAGATTCCCGAACAGTGGCCCCGGTGCTCTGACTCGTTACGCAACTCAGTAGGCCTTCGCTGGCCGAACCGGGACCTCGTGGGGACGTCTACTAAGCGTCGATCCTAAGTCATGTGCAGGACCTCGGTTCTATGGCAGCTAGTCCCGACCTAACGCAACTACCTCCTAGGGGGCCACGGGACCTCGGTGTACTCGAGAACACTTTACGGTTCGACAACCAGGAAAACAGCTAAGTTTTCATAAAAAAGTAGACGCACGAAATATTTAATGCATTACTGATAATATGCACAACATTATGAAGTTATTTTACAATAACAAAAGTTATATTACATAAGAAACAACAAAAAGATTCTAGAACTATTGATCTGGTGTCCCGGAGGCACCCCCGCTCTGTGCAGGTTCCGGGCGACGTCGGACGCGTGCCGCGACCATGTCCGCTGCCTCCTGGACTCCCTCCCGTGCAGCAGCCGCCGTTGCCCGGAGAGGTCCGACCAGGACTGGAGTCAGCTGGATGGCGGGGTCGTGGCTTCGGAAGCTGGTGAGGATGTACTCCGCCATCCCCCGGGCAACTACACGCCCTTCATTCTCCAGGAGGTCCTGGATGCTGGCCTCCACGTCCCGCAGCCACTCGGCAGTGGAGTCCAGGACCTGGAGGGCGGCACCAAGTGGTGAAGAGGCCCCCGGCGCCCGGATGGGGTTGGCTCCAAGTGCTTCTAGCAGAGGGTTCACCGCGTCGACCCATCTTGTGATCCGGTTGGTGCTGGCGCTCCGCTCCGCCAGGAGCTCCTCCACCTTGGCCTCCCTCTCCCGGAGGGCTGCTTCCCGCTCCTGGAGCCTCCGTGTCCCGGCTGCCAGCTCCTCCTCCATGGCCTCTTCCCGCTTCTGGAGTTCTTGGAGCCGGGCCACCACCTCTGCTTCGCGGGTTGCCGCCAGCTCTGCGAGGGAGGCCTCTTGCGCCTCGACCGCCGCCGCCGCCGTCTTGGCCTAGTTGGCCAGCTCCAGGGCGGCCTGCTCCTTCTCGGTCGCCGCCAGCATCTTCTCCTCCGCCGCGATTTGCTGCTCAAGGGCTACCGCTTCCCGCCGCGTGGCCGCCTTCTCCCGCTGGAACGCTGCTGCCTCCCGATCGCGAGCCTTCTGCAGCTGCTCTTGCAGGAGCTCGCACTCCAGCACGAGCTTGGCGCGCTCTTCAGTGTGCCGGGCGGTGGCGGACTTGATGTGGTCCCCCAGGCGGCGCTCCCAGTCGGAGAGCCGGAAGTACTCCGCATCCAGCTTCTCCCACTCTCGGCGAATGCCAGCCTCCAGCTCCTCTTGAGCCTGCTGGCATTTGGCCAGGAGCCGGGGGAGGGGGATCTCTGCTGCGCTCGGGAGAAGGGGCCTTCCCAGCACCACCTCCGGTTCCTCCACCTCCGCTGGTGGGGCAGCGGCGCTGGTAACCTCAGCGGCCTCCGGTGCCGCTGTCTCCGCCACCTCCGCTGTCTCCGGCGCTGCAGCCTCTGCTGCAGCAGCGACCCCCTCTGCTGCTGGCTCAGCTGGAGAGGGCTTGGCCTCGGCGCCCGGCGCGGCCGCTGGTGCCTCGGCCGCCGCAGCGGGCCTAGCGTCCTCCTCCTGGGGGGCGGCTTCGGGTCGTGGCGGTGTGGTGGCCTCCAGCTCCGGACCCCTAGGTCCGGAGGTTTCTGGGGTGGACCCAGGCGGGGGCCCTGTTTGGGGCCGACGCCGAGGATTCCTGCGCAGGCTGGGGGCCGGATCCCCCGATTGGTGCCTCTAAAAATTGGGGCCTGCCGTATCACCGATATGTTTAAGGTCCAGAAGTTAAGAGGGATAATGAAAAGCTCTAAGAAGACTACTTACGCGAAGTCATACCACTCCCACCTACCCCGGGCAGCTGGGGGGACCTTCCTCCCTGTCGAGGATCCCCCGGACCATTGGTGATGGTCTCCGGCTGCTGGTGCTTCTGGTGGTGGGAGTGGGGTCTGCGGCCTCTGCTCTGTCGGCGGTGGCGGTGGTGGTGGTGGAGTCTGCTGCCTTGGAGAAGGCCGCCACACCTCCTCTGGTCTCTTATCCGGCTGCTAGCGTAGGGGCGGCGGTGGAGGAGCTCCGCTCTGCTCCTCCGCCCCCGCCGTCTTCTAGCGCTTGGGCGCCGGCTCCCCGACCAAGGAGCCGTCACCACGCTGGAGCCTCCGGGACTTGCTCCCTTCGGCTTGGCTGCTCCGCGCGGGTGCCACCCCCTGGGCCTCGTCACTCCTTTGGGCCGGGGCAGCACCCGCATTGTCCTTGTGCCGGTGCTCCGGCACCGGCACCTTCTCCTTCCCTTTCCCGTCGGGGGCCAGACCTCCGGGACTCAGCTCCTCAGGACCTTCGCTGGCGCGTTGCTGGCGGTCCGGTGTGGCGCCAGAGATCTGGAGCCCGCGGTTGGTGTCGCCTCCCAGTTGCCGGACCGCCAGACCGCCCTCGTCCAGGGTCGGCATCGACGCCAGGACTGAAGACCGCAACGCCTGGTCCTTGCACAGGGCCTTGACCCCGCTCGGGAGGACCAGGGACTCGGGACTGAACGCCTCGCCGGTCATCGCCCGAACCGCCGCCTCCAGCTCCGCTCTGGTGAAGTCAGCGCCGGGCCCGCGCGCGATCCTGCAGCAGTCATTTAGCCCTGTGTACATGTAGGCCATCCGGGACCGCTGCTGCAGGAGGGTAATTTGCCGCTTCAGGAAGTCGCCCAGCACCATCATGGAAGTCAGGCCGCCCCTCGCCAGCTTCTTGATCCGGTTCAGCACCGGGTCGAGCTCCGCTGGCATTTGTCGGCTTGGCCTTCCAGGTGCTCCGGTCACTTTGGGGGGCCTCCGTTGGCAGCTCCAGGCGGTCGTGGGGGTCGGCCACCGCGATGACCCAGCCTTCATGCCAGTCCTCCCACTTGGAGCTGGGGAAGGCGCTGATGTAGGAGCTCGCCGCCCCCTGCCGAAGCTGGAAGTAGTAAGTGCCGACCTCGCGTTTGCTCCTCCCGGACCCGACCAAGGCATAGAAATGCCGGAAGATGGTGGTGCAGGGGCGCACCCCCACGAACATCTCCATGAAGTGGGCGAAGACCATCACGAGGAGGACGGAGTGGGGGGTGAGATGTTGAAGTTGGAGGCCGAACTCCTCCAGGAGCAGGAGGAAGAAGGAGGAGATCGGAGGAACCAACCCGCACATAATGAACGAGTTGAAGAGAACAAACTCCCCCGCGGCAAGGTCGCGGAGGGGGATCTTGCCGGCCCTAAGCTTCCCGGCTTGCGTCGGCGCGAACCGTCCAAGAAGGTGGCGCATAGAGTTCAGCTGCGCCTGGCTCTGGAAGCGGTGCGGGAAAGGAAGTGAAGACATCGCGATGGATGTTGAGGTCGCAAAGGATGGATCGCAAGAGAGCAGGGAGGAGAAGGAAGCCGAGCGCAAGGAAGCAGTTCGTAAGGAGGATTGCGATGGCGAAGGGGCGCTACGGCGTCTGTTGGTGGCAAGAGCGAAAAGGTAGCCGTTCCCTTCGGCGCCTGCCTTTTATGCAAAAGGCTGTTGCCCTCTTGCGCTCTGCGGCGACCGAGGAGAAGTCGAACGGTTGCCTGCACCAGGCCCCCTCCTCTCACACCCAATGACCAGTGGGCCCGGGCCCGCTGGTCAGAGGCGTGACCACGGGAAGGAAGGGGGAAAGGCGGAATTTGCACCGCCTGACGCGCATGGCGCGGGCGGGGGACGAGCCCCTCGGGGATCCCGCTTTGGGGGAAAGGTCATCCGTGCCCTTCCCCAGCGGGAACGAGCTGTCCACCCGGCGCAATGCTGGGAAACTGGCCCCACCTGCGGGTTCATTCTTCACCCGAGGTGGGCCCGGGGGTCTCTGTCGGTACATACAGACAGGGGTACCTCCTGCTAGGGTGTCCAGGCCCTAAGCGTATCACTATACGTGATCTTCCCCTCGCCTTCTGGGTGACGTGGCATACGGCCCGGGCCTGATAGCTAGGACCGTGGTCTCCGGACCCTCCCCGAGCTCCCTGAGGTCCGGGGCCTCCGCATGCCACGGAAGGCAAGGGAGCTCTCGGGTAGCCCCCGCGGACCCGGACTCCCCAGGGAGGTCCGGGGCCGCCACGTGTGATGGCTGGACCATCACGGGCTTGACCGCTCCAACCGGCCTCGGGGGCCCGGACCCCCCTCCCTCCGGGGAGAGGTCCGGTGCCGCCACGTGCCGCCCCTGCGGATGGAGCGGGGCTGGCCCTGACATGTGCGCGTGGCTGGAGGCCCTTCGCAGATCTCCAGCCCACCTACCAGCATTTAATGCGGTAGCTGGGCCGGGCGCGCCCAAGTCAAAAAGTGTGGCCTGCCCCTGACACGCGGGGCAGGTAGGCTGACACCACGGTAAGCCCGCCTGTTTCCAAGGCAGCGCGTCGTATCACCGTTACAGTGCACCAGCGGCGTGCAGTCCCGTCACAGCGCCGCGCGCGGCGTAATTATGGGCTGTAACAAGAGAACAGAGACGTGCGCTATTACAGTGCGCACGGAGGCAACGGCGCAGCGGGTCAGTACTGCTCCCTCGCCTGACAGAATCGCACCTGACAGTGGCAGCACAGCACCACTGTTGGGTAACACTGACAGCGGTCACTGTGCCTGTAGGACGGCACACAACCGTATCCGGATTGTGGATACGCACGTTATCTTCCCAACCAAGAAGGCTGCGACAAGGGGCTGGAGAGGGAGATCTCCATATCACATAGAGTAGGTCTCTGTTTGCCGGGCCCACCTGTCGGGGTTCCGCACAGTGTAAGCACCTCCCTTGAACTATAAAAGGGAGAGTGTACTCGTTAGAGGACAAGTTCCAGGTTGCCCACACACAAGCTTATGCTGCTTTCCATTCAGGCTCACGTAGCCAATACAACACAAAAGTGGACGTAGGGTATTACGCTCCGGCGGCCCGAACCACTCAAAATCTTCGTGTCCTTCCTGCGTTCATCTGTCCACCGATCGAGCGCTCCTAAGTCTCCTCCAAACCCATCCTTAACTAGGATTAGGCGGGTGCTTTCCGCCACCCGGCTGGAGAATTCCTCCGACAAATATATTCGTAAATACTTGTATACTTGTATATTGGATATAAACTTAAGTATCTGCTAGATCGTAACATGTTATTTAGTTTCAAAAGATTTCAACATGATCACGGCTGATGGACGTATAGCACAGTACGAGCTCGGGTACACGGGTGGACGTAACAATTGTGAGTAAATAAATAGCAATAAAAGAAATAAAACTGGAAACAAAAAGTAAAATTACTTTTATTACCGATCGGCACAACAACAGCTACTACTGGGACCGCCTTAGCACATTACCGTGGCAACCCCATTAGTAACAGTTGGTGTTACCAACTAATACTAAAGGTTCCTTTAGTACGGACCATGCAACTGGTACTAATGATCAAGACTTTTAGTCTCGGTTGCTCGGTACTGGTTGTATATCCGATAAGGGAGTTTAAAAATCGGTATTAATTGTGCGTTAAAATATTGTAAGATCTTGTCCTCCATTTTCCACACCAGGTAACCACCTTTCCACTATTCCTAGCTTTTATTCATCCAAAAACCCATATTCTATTTATATGAGATATCATTCTTCATCAGTTCAAATTCCATAAACCACAAGAACGTATTTTTGTACTCATTCTTCCAAATTCAAGCGTAATATAGAATGTTATTCCAATATTTTAACATTAAAATATTGGAAAACACCTTTTAACGGACCATGAAAAGAAAATTCTTGCTAGCCTATTTCCTACATCATATCCTTTGCTCAAATGAAATATAATAATGTTACAATATTTGGAGCATTAAAATATTTAAATTCCCTTTTCTTATGTCTAGAAAATGCATTTCTTATATATATCTTTAGTTCGTCTTACTCAATAAGTCCTTAGAAAACCACAGTAAAATACTACAACAATGTATAAACCTATTTCCATCTCTAAATTCTTAGTTGAAACTCAATGGAACCATGTTCCAATATCTAAAACTTTCAAATAGTCAAAAACCCTTTTCTTATATCCAGAAATTCATATTTAATTCCTTTCCAATTCACTATATCTATCGAAATTCCCAAACACACCAAAGAATCATATAAGGTTAATACTCAAAACCTAATAATCTTGGTTCCATCTTAAAAAAACCATTTCAAACAGTTCAACCTTTTATTCCTTAGGAAATCCATTTCTTGATATATCTGGAAATCCAATCCTCTTAATCATTCTATTCCAAGCAAATACCCAGCCTCTTCATCATTTTCTTAATATATCCCACAACTCAATTAGCTGGTCAGTGCAACAGGCGAGATCAATGTGCAACTAAGAAGGTGGCTTTTGTCAGAGAGAAAGAGTCTGCCGCTGTGTGTCAGTGATATAGGTGCACACGCGTGGTTTCAAATGGGAAAGGAAGCCAGTGAGGCAGCTTGTGGGAATAGGACAGGAGGAGCACCTGTAGTACGGCATTAGATGACTAGCAATAATTCATAAGCACTCGACGCAGTATGCAAGCGGTAGCAGCAAGGTGACTCTAGCTACTCTACTACTAGTGTTAGACCTATAAGGGATGAGAGAGCTGGCGGTGGTTTTGATCGTCTGCGGTCATCCAAGGATCACGTAAAGGGAAACCTCGTCATCTCTGTGGACTATTCCTTCCACATGAAGAAGCAGCTTTGTTGATGATCATGAGCCAGGCAACCTAGCTAGTACCTATAACTAACTGGTGTTCATCCATGCATACGCGGTCACTTGCAGAGTTTCGCAAGGAAGTTAGTCTATACCCCAACTCTGGCCTGTCTGGAAAAATGTTGAAATAAAAGTTAATTTATGGGTAGAGATTATTGACCTTTTAGTTTTAAACTCTAGTTGACATCACCGATTTATCTTTATTGCATGCGCTCATCCCTCCATGGGTGGGCTACAAAAGAAAATAGAATTTGTGTTAGTTGACTCCGCGCGGGGGTATTCAGACATCAAAAAAATTGATTTTTTCTGGCTGAAGCAACACCTAGCTAATCGTGCCCATGGGCCATAGTTAGTAGGTGGCCGGGCAAGTGCCTAACAATTGGTCATGATGGCACGCGTCATGAAAAATTAATCATCTAGCAAATAATGATAAAAATGCATAATTTATGACAAAGTCCCCAAACATGATAAGCTAAGCTTCGTTAGAACATCTGAATATTGGATGCAAAAAAAATTGTTGTTTAGGCCATCCTAAGGTTTCAACGAATACTTGTATTATTGTACGCCAATCATCTAAAACTTGCGCAAGCTAACTCATTAGCTAAAACCCAGCCTGGCCATGGATGGAGATGGAATTGACATGTATTATTTCTTGATTCGTCTAGATCGTCCAAAAGTCTGTATTTACGAAGGTTCGTGGTGCTAGCTAGGTGGTCAGTGGCCAGGGTACTAGGTTTCTTGATATATCTGCAAATCCAATCCAGATATTTCAGGAAGTTGGGGGACATGATTTTCGATGTAGAACCAATAGCTTTTCCATCCAGGAATATCGTTGTTCCACTACGGCCTCACGACAGGGGGTTTCCTAGATCTTTCAGGAAGTTGGGGGATATGGTTTCCGATATAAAACCAATGGCTTTTCCATCCAGAAATATTGGAGGGGCAAGGAACCTTTAGTATTAGTTGGTAACACCAACTGTTACTAATGGGGTTGCCACGCTAATGCGCTAAGGCAGTCCCAGTAGTAGCTGTTGTTGTGCCGACCGGTAATAAAAGTAATTTTACTTTTTGTTTCCAGTTTTATTTCTTTTGTTGCTGTTTATTTACGCACAATTGTTACATCTACCCGTGTACCCGAGCTCGTACTCTACTATACGTCCATCAGCCGTGATCATGTTGAAATCTTTTGAAACTAAATAACATGTTACGATCCAGCACGTACTTAAGTATATATCCAATATACAAGTATACAAGTATTTACGAATATATTAGTATTTACAAATGCACAACTATATAACTCATCACAAGTATATAACTCGTCATCACGATCCATCAGTTAATAGTGTTTTGTTTACATCACACGCCGACGACAGTTGTTGATTAAGCTTTCCGTTGAAGCAGAATGTTCCTTTGGCATATAAGACCTTGCAATTATGAAACCGTATGAGTTCCTACCAGATTGCCAGAATCCTATCCACCAAGAGGAGTTCTTCCTTCATTCTCATCATCTATCATTTAGAAAATATAACAAATATATTAAACTATCATGCCCGCACAATCAGAAATGAAATGTGGCTTTTTACAAATGAATAATAAAAATAATTTAATTGTTCAACGCATTTATCTAGGATGTGTTGGGTATCGGCTTGTGGTTTCCTAAATAAGTCGAAGACTATAACTTTACTTTCTCGTTCATGTGATGACACAAGATTGCAACCATATGACAGGTTGAAAATGAAGAGGAAAACCCGGGATCTCGTTGGTGGTCCCTTCCTAGAACGGTGTTGAAACTGGTGGAAAATGGAATGGAATGGGGATTTCACTTTTAGAGCTTTTGCAAGGTAGTTTTTTTTATCATGAGTGGCTCAAGTTAGTTGCGTGGTCATCATCCGTGAAAAGCGCACCGATCGTGGGTCGATGGTGGAGAACGGTGGTGCGGTAATTGGGAGGCGGGCATAGGTGGCCGTGGGCAGCTCGGAAGAGCTTCGATGGAAAAATGAAAGGCTAGGGATGTTCGGTTGGTGATATAGGGTGCGGGGGAGCCATATTATGGAGGGGTCCAACATATAACTTAAGGCAACAATAATAAAAAAGAGTCGCGGTACACTTGTATCATTTACTAGGCTATTATAATTTAAGTATAAGACTGATTATTTTGCCTTGAGAATACAGATTTTCTTTAGCTTAAAAGATGAATCCTAGCTAGAAGTTACTATGAACGCTTAAATTTCATTCGAATAATACGTCTAGCGGTACTTCCCTTCATCACGGACCAATATTGTAAACCTAGTACCCTGGCCACTGAACATCTACCTAGCACCACGAACCTTCTATGGTCACGTATGTCCAAAATTCGTGAGAATCAACGACGCCACTAACATGCGTTAAGGCTGGTCATACGGTACCCTATCCTGGCATCTCGCTGATGGCACCTCTTAAACACGCCGTTGTTTTAGGTGTGATGATTATAGCTGTTATTAGCTTAATAACCAGTACTAGCACAAGACGTGCTGGCTTCTTTGCTCTCCGAGTCGTGAAAAATAATGGCCAAGTCTCGTCCAGGTCATCTTGCTGATTAAGTTTTTGGCATTTGAACGAAAACTGATTAGTTATTCGTAAGGAACTTAACAACATTATCCAACTGAGCAGTTGAATTGTTATTTTTTATACGACACTTACATATTTACACAAGCAGATGCAGCCCTATGACTATAAATGCAAGCGCACACACCGTCAACTGCATGCTATGGCCATTTCTTCAAAGAATAATTAGTGATAGTTACGAGCAACCTTGCTGAATAAAAGAATCAAACCGATCCAAATAAAGTGATTGGGTTCCACAACACGAACTTGGCCGACCAAACGTATAAGTAGATGGACATCTTTACGTACAAGCAAACAGGTTGGTACTGGTACCATATACAAGTAGTGGCTTCTTCATGCACTACCGGACGCGGCTGATTTGCCGAGTGCCCCGAGCACTCGGCAAAGACGTAAAGGCACTCGGCAAACATTTTGCCGAGAGCCCCACTCGGCAAAGGGCTCTCGGGGAAGCCGGGGTCGGCAAAGGATACTTTACCGAGAGCTTCTCCTCGGGCTCTCGGCAAAATGTTTACCGAGAGCCAAAAGCGGCCCTCGGCAAAGAAAAGTAGCCGTCACGGCGCGCCACCGTGGACAGATCCTTTGCCGAGTGTCGCCGTAAGACTCTCGGCAAAGGACCGCGTCAATGCCCACCCTGGACGCCTTCTTTGCCGAGTGCCCGGTCAATAGCACTCGGCAAAGAGGGCATCCAGAGCTGCGCCGTCCTGCCTCTTTGCCGAGAGCCACTGGAGGCAGCACTCGGCAAATATTTTTTTTTTTTGACCTCACTGTTTTCTCTTTGCTTGATTAGAAGGAGAAGGAATGAAAGAACGGATGGAGACAAACACAGGATTATGCAGTAACAATCAGGCCTGAGAGTGCCTGGCGGACAGTCCGCCAGGGCTGGCGGACTGTCCGCCAGGCACTCTCAGGCCTGATTGTTCCCGCGAAAACTAGTGACATCAAGAATTAATCCAATGGGGCTCAAACTTTGTAGGCACATTCACTGTAGCCAAGTATATCACAAAGTACACAATGAACAATCAAAGTACATTCAGTCTAGCTAAGTCTCAAATGCAAATCCCTCCATCATCTATGCCGAATGTGGCTAGTTGTTCTGGTTGGTCTGATTTGGAGAAATATACGGATCATTGGAGGCCGCCGACTGATTCTGCAACATATAGATGAAATGTATGAGTGAAACGACAAAATAAACGACATATTGAACATTGCATACTCACTGAAGTAGAAAACGGATCGGTGGGTGGTCTAGGTGGGGTGACGAAGGGAGGTGGCGGAGGTAGACCCGTCGCGGCGCCAAGACTCTGAATGTACGCGAACATGCTCGCCATCCTCTGTCGGTCAGCCTCCCGCTCGGCCTCCATCTCCGCCCTCATCCTTGCCTCCAACTCCATACGTTCTCTCCTCTCTTCTTGCAGCTGAGCCTGCAAAATTTTTACCCCAATATTACAATAATACAAAAGCTAAGTTATGTAATATAATAGATAAAAAACGTATGAACAAGCAACAACCTGTAGTGCCTGGACTTGGCTCGTCGAACTGTCCGGACGAGGTCGGATGCCTGCGCTCGAGCTCGTTTGCCGTGCTTTTATCTGAGATAGAGTCGGAGTAGAAGAGGAGTCGATCGCGCCGTCGCAAATCCAGTACCGTCCATGCTTCTTTCCTCCTCCGACCTTCATGACAATTTCAGCATCAAGATCCTCCTGGGTCGGATCGTACTCTGGCCCGTGCACCTCCCTCGCCATCGATGTGTACTCATTGAGGCGAGTATAGATGCTCGGGTTGCTGTACGCCTCGGGCCCGTCCTCCGCGTTGTAGCTGACGCTGGATGTCGCTTTACCCTTGTGGGATAGAGCATACGCCATGAATTTGTTGCACTGCTGCCCTCCATGTGCCGCCGACTGCGAGAAACAAGATGATGAGAAATCATGCATAGTTGAATAACCACAAAACAAGTAAAGTCGCGTACCCATGCTTGGGCGTACTCGGTCAGGTTACGGTTGCCTTGGTGGTGTGGCACACCGGCCATAGTCAGACGGTGCTCACGACGCTCCTGGTGCACAGCGTTCCAGTCGTCGGATAACCACTTAGCAACTATCTGCTGCCAGCACTCAGGAAAGTGGGCACACCAATGAGGAACCATCTACATGACATCAAGTAGAAGACATATTAGTAGAGGACATTAAGCCAAGTTAATGTTCAAATAAATCAAAATTTGGTATTTACCTGCAAGTACTGCTCCTCAGTCAACGTCATAGTTCTTGCTTGCGCCTTGGTGACCTTCTGTCCAAGGACGACGGCGTGGTAGTTGATGATTGACTGGAGGCGCTGCTCGTAGAACATGTCGGTAACGAGCTTTTTGCAGCGATACTCGGCAACCACATCCGCCTGCGCGTCCATCCCGGCCTGTAGTCTGTAGAAATCCTGCAATAAACACGATATCATTATTTCAATCATATTATCAAGGATGTGCAACGAATGCGATATATTGATCACTTACCCAAAGCTCGCCCTTCACTCGCTCAGCCAAGTTGGGCCACTGTCTGCCGGCAACATCCCGCATGTCGGGGACGGCCCGGTAGTGCTCCCACGTATAGGCCGGACACGGCTCTCCGGCCAACGTGACCAGGCCAGGGAAGTGATCCCTAACCAGAAGACTCAAGATGCCATTCACATGGCGTCTGTGAGCACCAACGGGCCTCTCCACAACTATCCAGTTCCTGCACAGGTGATTGATAAAAAATTTTAATTTCTACCACAAAATTGAAATTATAACGTAAACATGTACTGAAAACATGTAAATTTACTTACTTATCCCCTTGGGGAGCTATGATCGGGCGTTTTGCTTCAGGAATCGGTCGCTGGGGGAGACTCGCCGGACCTCGCTGGTAGACGGTTGACGAAGCAGAGGTCTCCGTGCCCTCCTCGTCCGCCTGCTTGTCGTCCCCTGGCCCCTCCTGGTGGACCACCTGGTCCGCCTGCTCGTCCTCCCCTCCGGGAGCGCCTGCTCCTCCTCCTCCGGGAGCGCCTGCTCCTCCTCCTCCGGCGGCACCTACTCCTCCGGGAGGCACCTCCTCCTCCGGGAGCGCATGCTCCTCCTCCGGCGGCGCCTGTGTCATCGCCCTCCTGCCACTCCCCCTCCTCCTCCTGTAAGACGGTCCCTCAGCCGCCGCGGACGTCGGCTCACTGCTCCCCACCGAAAACCTCTTGTGAAGGGCCGCTACACTCTTCTTCATCCCGCGGCCCACCATCTCTGGTGAATCCCCTGCAATTAAAAGAAAATTAATTAGTACAGATAAATATATAACACATACTTAGATAAATACATAAAGAAAATAGAACATAATTACATGCAAATTATGTGGATGAAGAGAGATAGAGGAGCTTCATCCAAGATAAATACATAAAGAAAACCGAGTTGTGTTATGTGGATGAATAGAAATAGAGGAGCTTCATCCAAGAGGTATAGGGGGTTTTGGACAGCCTCCCACGGACATAAGATGATGGGCCCACGAAGACATACTTTGGATGAAAGAAAAATGATCAGTTCTGCTGGCTGATCCCGAGCTGTCCTGGCGGACTGTCCGCCATTCCTGGCGGACAGTCCGCCAGGACCTCTCAGCCAGCCAAAAAACCTTCTTTAATTCCAAGGGATTGATCCAAACTTTAAGATATCTTAGAGGGATGATTGGATGTATATGAGACAAAGCAGAAGACAAATAAAACACAGTTTTCAAGACAACATAAAAAAAGTTTACCACTTTAGAGCAACACCCATAATTACGTAATAAGTACAGATAAATATATAATACATACTTAGATAAATACATGAAGAAAATAGAACATCAATACGTAATAATATAGTCTTACATTGACTAAAAATATTCATCGTAGTCGGGATTAGCTGGATCATAGTCCTCATCATCACTATCAATCATGTCGTAACCAATAAGATCAGAAGACTCGGTGTCTTCATTTGCATTGTCTACTTGTAGTCGTTCTAGCATGTGTAAATCCTTAACGCTCTGCACCTCTTCCTCCTCCCCCACATCATCAACTGCTTCAACTTCCATTTCGTTTGCCTCGGTTAATTCTATCTCGAATCGCCCTTGTAGCCCCTCTTCTTGAAAGAACTCTCCGTCATATATGTTTGGATCTAAGTTGTAATCATCATCGTTAGGGACAGGTACTCTGCCGTGCGGTGATGTCTTGTACACAATATACCAACCCTTAAGATGCTCTTTGCTTTCACACGCATATGGGAGATAATAAACTTGTATAGCCTGTTGAGCAACAACATAGACATCGTCTATGGTCATGACTGAATCCTGTCGAATTTCGACTAGCCCAACATTAGAATGCGTCCGTCTCATTGCTTGAGGGTCAAACCAATGACATTTGAATATCACGGGATTAAGTGGTTTCGAACCATAGTAGCTGAGTTCGTATATTTCTTCAATTCTTCCATAATACTCAATCCCATCAAGGCCGGGAGTAAACACCCCAGAATTTGTGGTCTTTCGATTGGGTCGACAATCCTCATGACTGCTTGTACAAAAACGATATCCATTCACGTCATAACCAGAATATGACTTGACCTTATATCCAAAGCCACCGGCCACCTGTCTCAACTCGGCACTCAAGGTCGCATCGCTAACGCCCTGCAAGTTCAAGTACGATTGGACAAACTAAGTAAAAACAACTTAGAGTGAAAAGCTAAGTACGGGCTAGATTGGACCGTACCTTCTGTTTGAACCAAGAAATAAAATTGGGGGATCCATTTCCTGCACCTTGTTTGAGCAGGGTATCTAATTCCTGCTCCGTGATATCCCTTGATTGACGCCAGAATTCTTGAATAAATTGTTGCATGTACGGTGTCACCTCGTCAAGGTTGGTCAACACATACAGCATGATCCGACACCGCTCTTGATGACTCAACCTCTTGGTGGTCGAACCACTTGCAGTTCCAAGCTGACCTTGAAAAAGGTTGAGTCTCGAGTCATTTTCGCTAGCATTGTAACGAGCCGGTGGATTATGCACACTAGGTAGGTTGTCACCATAGTATACTGATGTAAAGTTCGACACCTCCTCCAGAATGTATGCCTCGGCAATGGAACCCTCAATTTTGCTTTTATTTCCACATTTCTTTCGGATAACCTTTAGGCATCTCTCAATTGGATAGCACCACCGACCCTGCACGGGACCCCCCATTCGTGCCTCATACGGGAGATGCAATATCATATGCTCCATCGGATTAAAGAATCCGGGTGGAAAGATCTTCTCCAACTTACATAACAACACCGGTGCGATTCTTTCCAAGTCTGCAACTAAGGTCCGTGATAACTCCTTTGCACAAAGTGTGCGGAAGAAGTAGCTCAACTCTGCAAGTACCAGCCAGACATGCTCAGGGACATAACCTCGAACCATCGCTGGAAGAAGCCGCTCAATCCATATGTGGTAGTCATGACTCTTCATACATAAGACTCGCAAAGTAGACAAGTTGACTCCTCTACTCAGATTAGCTGCATAGCCATCAGGGAACATCAACGCCTTGATCCATTGTAGTACTTCTATCCTTTGGGGCTTGCTCAAGACATAATCGGCCTTAGGCCTTCTCCATGTCTTTCCTCGTGCAGGAGGCCTCATTTCTAAGTTTGGTCTGTCACACAATATTGCTAGATCCAACCTAGCCTTAACATTGTCCTTTGTCTTCGTGGGAATATCCATGATTGTTGCCCAAAGTGCTTCAGCAACATTCTTTTCAGTGTGCATCATATCAATGTTGTGTGGAAGGAGCAGGTCGTCATAGTACGGGAGCCGAGTCAAGCCCGACTTATGAGTCCACATATGTTGCTCACTATATCCCACAAAGCCACCCTCTGGATTGATCAAGAGACCATCTATCTGCTGACGAATCTCGGCACTAGTCCTCATCGGACTTGCGAGGTCTGTCACTGTAACACCTTTTGTAAAGTTTTTGATGTCTCGTCTGAATGGATGGTCAAGAGGTAGGAACTGTCGATGTTTGTCGAACGCAACATACTTACCACCCTTCTGCAACCAAAGGAACCTAAGACGTTCCTTGCATACCGGACATGGGAATTTGCCGTGAACACACCACCCGCAGAAGACCCCATACGCCAGAAAATCGTGCAGAGAGTATTGATACCAAACATGCATCTTGAAGTTGGTCTTTGTGGCCCGATCATATGTCCATACCCCTTCCTCCCAAGCATGGACCAATTCATCAATCAGCGGCTCCATGAACACACCCATATTTTTCCCCGGGTGTCCAGGAATAATCAACGATAACAACACGTTCTGTCGTTGGAATGCTATGCCTGGGGGGAGATTGAGGGGAATCAGAAACATGGGCCAACATGTGTATGTGGCAGCCATCGCTCCATACGGATTGAATCCATCAGTTGCCAGCGCAATACGAACATTACGAGCCTCACTGGCTTTGTCCCGATGAATGCTATCAAAGTAGGTCCATGCTTCACCATCTGATGCATGTACCATCTTGTGAGGATTGTATCGTTTCCCTTTCTTATGCCATGTCATCTGTTTCGCGGATTCCTCGGTATGGCCGGAAGGTGACGTAGGATTGTCACGGGGATATCAAGCTGCCTCTTGTTGCCATCACCAGAGTCAACCTCCAAGAACCTAGAGGATTTACACTTCGGACATTACTTTTCTTCCGCGTATTCTTTCCTGAACAGGACACATCCGTTCGGACAGGCATGTATCTTGTCATACGGCATCTTGAGTGCACGAAGAAGTTTCTGTGACTCGTACATACTCTTTGGCAGGATGTGACCCTCTGGAAGCAGGCTGCCAATAACTGTCACTATACCATCAAAGGTGTCTCTGCTCAGGCTGTACCGCGACTTCAACGCCATTACTCGTCCAATGGCATCCAGCTGAGAAACTTTTGTATGTCCGTGAAGGGGTTTCTGTGCTGAGGCAAACATATCGTAAAACGCCTTTGCGGACCCCTCAGGCTCCTCCTCTACAAGTTCTTCAGCAACGTGTGCCTCATGATAGTCATCTAACATGTCCACTACACCAGCCTCAGCATCACAATCCTCGACACGTGGTCTCACCACGTCCTCTCTCCTACGATGGCCTTCACCATGATGGATCCACCGGGTATAGTTTGGCGTAAATCCATTAAGGAAGAGATGTTCCCCCATGACATCCTGTGTTTGTCTTTTCCTGTTAGCACACTTGCTGCATGGACAGAAAATTCTAGCCGCTCCTTTAGCATTCTCGCCCCACGCCTGTTCCAAGAATTCATTGGTGTTCTTAATCCACTCAGGGCTGACATCTCTCTTACTACGGTGACCAGTGTACATCCACCTACGGTCCTTCATCGTCTACTATACCCAACGAAAACTAGTTAATATCAATTATATATGATAAAAGTCTAGTAAAACTAAATTAATACGAAGTCTCTATAGACGATGGGCCCACGAAGAGATATGTTGGATGAAAGAAAAATGCTCAGTTCTGCTGGCTGACCGAGACATGTCCTGGCGGACTATCCGCAAGTACTGGCGGACAGTCCGCCAGGACCTCTCAGCCAGCCAAAAAACCTTCGTTCCAAGGGATTGATCCAAACTTTTAGAAATCTTAGAGGGATGATTGGCTGCATATGAGACAAAGCAGAACACAAATAAAACACAGTTTTCAAGCCAACCTAAAAAAAGTTTACCACTTTATATCAACAACCAAGAGAAATCGAGATTGGATCAATCAAAGCATGCATCATTTTGGAGATTCTTTTTGCTTAAATAAGAAATTATCTACTAGCCAAGCAGGTGTGCAACATTTCATTCAACACTCCTAGAGTCAATAATGTTTAGCTCACTTCTTAACTCACAAACTCCGAAATCATTACTATAATTAAGCATTTGTTCCCTTTTAATATCCTTTTCAAATCTCCAATCCACAAGGGGTAGATCTATCGGGCATACGCGAACACATACTTCACAAGCATTGCAATCATCTTATGTACTAGCAAGGCGGGGTCGTCACCTAGACTGGAGGCGACGTTGCCGGCGGCGGACGGACGGTCGGCGACAGCACCTGAGGAGCGCTCCCCGGCGAGACGACGGCGTTGGGAAGACTGCTGTGTGGGAGCAGCGGCGTCGGGGTGTGAGCAGCGGCGTCGGTGGCCTCGGGGCGGCGAGCCAGCGGCCTCGGTGCGGCGAGCCCACGGCCTCGGCGGCGGGCGGGCGTGGGCGTGGGCGGGCGTGGCGGCG
The DNA here is from genome assembly GCF_002211085.1 of Panicum hallii. NCBI lineage: Eukaryota > Viridiplantae > Streptophyta > Magnoliopsida > Poales > Poaceae > Panicum > Panicum hallii. Next base: position 27,853 of record NW_020356358.1, read on the forward strand.
TGGGCGGCGGGCGCGGCGGCGTGGGCGTGCGCGTGGGGGCGGGCGTGGCGGCGGGGGCGGGGGCGGGCGGGTGCGGCGTGGGCGGGCGCGGCGGCGTGGCCGGGCGGGCGCGGCGGCGTGGGCGTGGGCGGCGGGCGCGGCGGCGTGGCCGTGGGCGGGCGGGCGCGGCGTGGGCGTGGGCGGGCGGGCGCGGCGTGGGCGGGCGCGGCGGCGTGGGCGGGCGGGCGCGGCGGCGTGGGCGTGGGCGGCGGGCGCGGCGGCGTGGGCGTGGGCGGCGCGGCGGGCGGGCGTGGGCGGCGGGCGCGGGCGGCGGGCGGCGGGCGGCGGGCGCGGGCGGCGGCGGCCGGGCGTGGGCGTGGGCGGCGGCGGGCGGCGGCCGGGCGCGTGGGCGTGGGCGGCGGGCGGCGGGCGGCGGGCGCGGGCGGCGACGGCCGGGCGTGGGCGTGGGCGGCGGCGGGCGGCGGCCGGGGGCGTGGGCGTGGGCGGCGGCGGGCGGGGGCGTGGGCGGCGGCGTGCGGGCGGGCGTGGGCGGGCGTGCGGTGGGCGGGCGAGATAAACCCGCTTGTTTGCCGAGTGCCCTAGATCTGGCGCTTGGCAAAGCCCCCGCCCCCGGCCCCGCTATCTTCGATTGAGCCGCCGCCCCCGCCCCCGGGCCCGCTGCGCCGCCGCCGCTCCCCCGCCCCGCGCCCCCGCCCGCGTTCCCGGCCGCCGCCCGCGCCCGCGCCGCGCGCCGCCCGCCCGCGCCCGCCCGCGCCCGCCCGCCCGCCGCGGCGCGCCCCCGCCCGCGCCGCCCGCGCCCGCCCGCCCGCCCGCCGCGCCGCGCCCCCGCCCCCGCCCCCGCCGCCCGCGCCCGCCCGCCCGCGCCCCCGCCCCCGCCCCCACCCGGCCCGCGCCGCGCCCCCACCCGGCCCGCACCCCCGCCCGCGCCGCCGCCGCCGCAGCCGTGCCCCCGGCCTACGCCCCCGCCGCCGCCGCCGCCGCGGCCCCGCCCCCGGCGTGTGCTGAGAATGTCTGCCTCTGACTTTTCAATGTAGTTGCACACAAGTCTTTCATTTTAAAGATCTCGCTACTTGTTTCTCCATTACCACTCGCAACCCACCTTATGCATGTTGATTTCAGGTTGATTATCTAAAAAAGGATTATCCAGCAAGAAGCTATATTATTCAGTGACTGATTGGTAACCAAGGCATGTTGATTTTTTTTAATAACCTCCCTATTTTCTCTTTGCTTGATTAGAAGTAACGAAAGAACAGGTGGAGACAAACACAGGATTATGCTGTAAAATCAGAACTGAGAGGGCCTGGCGGACTGTCCGCCAGGCCTAGCGGACTGTCCGCCAGGCCTGGCGGACTGTCCGCCAGGACCCCTCAGTTCTGACGGACCGCTATTTCTTTGTGCTGTGCAGAGAGTGCTTGTTGTCTGTTACCTTTGGCTGTCATGTTGCTCTCACAATTTTCGTAACTTGTGAGACCGAAAGAAACTTACCATAGGCATGTCTTGGGGCTTTTAGTCAACAATTAACACCCCTTTCGCACTTGTGATATCAGCTGAGTGCTCCTTGTGGCCAACTACATGATGACTTTCCAGAATTAAGTAGGGTTGGCTTACACCTTGAGTAACTGGGAGAATAGAGCAATATGGGACTGTGTTCTGTACTTGTTCAATATATAGGTATTGCTACTTGTGTTTTTTGGGGGGCAAACAATTTTGAGCTGATAAGCTTTCGACCATATGAGACCCTAAATCTGTGTTTTCGACCATATGAGACCCTAAATCTGTGTTTTCGACCTACGCCATTACACGTTGTTTTGTTCATAAAAACTTGTATCATATGCAATTGATATTATTCTCGGCTATGTATTTAGAAAATAAGACATCTCTTTTTTTGTGCATTGATCCGTAATGTATATGGATTTTATTTCCTTCTTGGCAGGACTTCGTTCCATCAGTTTCAACAACTAGCCATTGTATGTCCGGTTCAGTGTCAACTGAGGAATCGTGTTCGACTGTACCGCCGCTCTCAGCTCGAAGGCCCAGTCCAACACAGGTTTGTTTTAGTTGAATTGAGGTGTTCCAAAGTTAATCGGTCCAGTTGGCTTGATTCATGGCGGGACTAAATCAAATATCCAACAAGTTTTTTGCATACAAATTTCCCAATGACTTATTGACTCATTCTTTCAGTTGAACACCCGGTCGAAAAGAAGCTCACCTGCAAGGGATAACGAAAACACCCAGTCGGAATCATGTGGAAGCTCACCTGCAAGGTTTAGTTGTCCTTATAATTTGTATACGAAATTATTTGCACATTTCCAAATAGTTCTGACGCAAGTTTTTTTTAATATTATTAAGTGGACCGATAGAGCTGGAGTATGAAATGTAAGTTTGTCTGCATCCTTATAATTATTTTTGAACAGGAAAGTCAAAAGTAAGCTGGATTATAAATTGTAGGTTTCCAACTGATCCGATGGACACGCGAAAAAGAATCCTTCTTTCTTTGCATAACATAAAGTTTGCGGATAGTAACGATCAGTGGAGAGCTACTGATCATGATGTACTGGAAAAAGTTGCACGAACTCTACAAGTTGTGAGTTGCAACTTGAGTATCGATGATATAAAAGAACATGTTACTGCATTGGAAAATGATGTCAAACTCCATTTGGTAAGCATTGCAATCCATATCATAATCCGAAACTTAGCTTAATCTTAATACCCTTCCAATCCACAAGTTTTTTTTTGGTTTATGCAGGCGGGTGAGCACTATATTTCAGAGCATTGGCTCACATATGCGGCAGTGTTTGACTATGTTACGCCTGACTATGTCGTCGAGACCCCGCCGACACATCTTGTAGACAATGATAATGTAGCCAATGAGCCTAATCCCAGAAAGAAGATGAAGATGAAGATGACATGCAACGCAGAGTCCACCAGCAGTGGCAAGTCAGATTCAAGCTTTGGTGAACATTTTTCAAACCTGATGGAAGATAAAGAATTTGCCGCACAACTCTTCATGGGTCGACTGAGTATGGAAAATTGTTGTGACAAAGCTATGAGGTGTGGTTTCAAAGGCAAAGAACTTCGTTCTGTTCTAAATTTATGCAGGTTAAATTGGGAGCAGCGTCAGATATTCTTGAAACTTGAAGATTCTGAAGCAAAGGACTATGCCTTAGAAGCTATTTACGGGTTTGTCCCGCCGCCACCGCCTCCGCCGCCGCCGCCGACCCAGTGAGTTGTATGAACGTTTCCAAACTTGTATGGACTGTATATGTTCATTTATGCTGGCTCGGGACATTTGAACTTGTATGAACTTTGTATGAATTTGTATGGACTTGTATGAGTATTGTCATATATGAAATGTGTGTAATGTGTATTGTCATATATATATATAAACTGCATGTGATGTCCGTTGTGATATATATATATACATATATATATATATATTATTGGACTGGATACGAGAAAAAAATAGTCATAACTTTGTCACGTGAGCATCCAATTGGCAAGCAAGTTGCACAACACAACATCACACTCTCTATCCAGGCAATGAATAAAGTTTGTCCGTGTCACTGGTGAATTTCACACTCATCTGTTACTAGGAGCGATAGAAGAGGATGCGTTGTTAATCGGGAAATATTGTGATAATAAAGCCATAAATGGAGCAGCCCTTTACCCAAAAGCTCTCACGCACAGGAAGCATCTAGCTAACGCGACGTCGATGGAAAAACATGAGCATCTTGGTCGCTGCGGCAGTTCCTGCTGCACGCGTGCGCGGGGTGCCTAGGCCTCCATGGCTACTGAGGCTAAGAAATTTGGACTCCTCATTTGCTGATCAGCCAAAGCGATCACAATGGCTTAAAAAGTGATAACAATCGCTTAAATCTTGCTTGGATCTTGCTCCCTCGGCAAAGCTGGTGAATCTCTTGGGAAAGAACTTGAATCTTGCTTGGATCTTGCTCAAACCCAACCCTAGACTAAGGATTTGGAGTGGGGAAGCTAGGGTTTCACTTTGGGGAGTTTTGGAGTGCTTAGAAGGTGCTTGAGGCTAAGCTTATGCAGTTTGGCAGGGTGGATTTCCCGTTGGGGTCGAAGGGATATATACAGAGCCTCACTAAAAACTAGCCGTTAGGCTGGTTTTAAGTGTCCTGGCGGACAGTCCGCCAGGACAGGCGGACAGTCCGCCAGGACCACTCGGGTTTGCATTTTTCTGTTCAAGGCATGGGTTCCGGATTTGGTTTATTTGTGTTCTACCACACACTTTCCACATCCCCCTTGATAGTACGGTATACCTAGACTAAAGAAAATATAAAACAAAGAATTATCTTCGCTTGAACCACATTTCTTGAACTGGTACCGTTCTCCAATTTTAACTCAGCGTCGGGTTTGCATTTTTCTGTTCAAGGCATGGGTTGGCTTCATTTCATAATGAGCAAACCAAATAAAGTCAAAGCATCATGATGAGATAAAACCAAGATAATGTAATATCACATGATTTCACAAACAACGAAAAGCAATAAGATCACAACCATGCAAACATCATCCATAAAAAGAAATTAGAAATTACAAGCCAACTTTGTTCAAATACGATACAAGCCAAGTCTCACATAGATCCAAAGTCTCACAACGACTCTAAAGGATGGAAAGATAAGAATGCTAGGAATGCTAGGATACAATCTTCTCCCCCTTTGGCATCAAACACCAAAAAGAGAAAAGACAAATGGAAGCTCGGAGCAGTAATCACTCATCATCCTCATCATCATCATCATCATCATCATCAGCACCTACATCATAATGCTCCCACGCAGCTGGAAAGTCCCTAGGAGGAGAAGGCGGAAATGAGGGCCAATCCGTCTCCTCAATGCCAAGGTGGCGCTCAATCCTGTTGATACTCTGCTGATTTGCCCGAGCGTGAGCACGAACTACATCGTTGGTGTTGCGGCATACTTTGAAGAGAGCTTTCAAGCCAGAAATAAAGGCATTTCCTTTCCTGCGAGGACGAGTCCTAGAAGAGGAAGGCATCGCCGAGGTGGAGGGCATATCCATAGTGGGCTGGGGTGGAGAGTGAGCTGATGGGGGAGACTCGCCCTCTGGTGGAAACTCTTGCTCCTTGGGAGGCTGTGGGCAATATGGGGCATGGACCGCATCATATCCAAACTCCATTCCAGTCACGGCATTAATCATCCTTTGAATGTATGGAGCATAGATAACTGGATTACTGCCATGATGGAGCATGTACCTCAACTCCGTCCAGAAAAAGTGAAAGACACTAAAGGGCGGGTGATCAAAGTCCATAGCTAGAAGAAGGTTCTTGACCGTACCATGAATCTTGGTGTGATCACCCCTCTTGGGAGTCAAGGTCTCCCGGAATATTCTGTTCATGATCTCCATATATGGACGTAGTCCATGAGTCGTCGCTATATCCGGATCCTCATCCCGATAGAGAGTCATAAGAGCTTCATCCGTTGGATTGATGTCATCGTGAATTTCCATCTCATCTAGAGTGTCATCAAGCTTAAGGATAGTAGCAAATTGCTTGTATGAAACCCAGAAGGCGCGCCCTTGAAGATTGAAGTGAATAAAGGAATTCTTGCCCTCACCTTCAAACCAAGCAGTGGAGCAAAATTGAGCAACCAACTCATTGTTCCAATCTTGATTGAGGGCCAAGAATTCATAGAGGTGTTTCCTCTCACATTCACGTATGACCAAGTCAAAGGTTGGATTATTTTTCTCACTCATTTCAACCCAATTGATGTACTTGGAGACGGTGATAGCATTCTTCTTCTCAATAAAGACGGATATGTACCAATCAGCTTGAAATTTGCTCCAAAACCTCCTATCCGTGATGTACTTCTCATAATCATAAGGATTTTCCTTTCTTTCCTTAAATGCAGCACCTCTTTGCTTTGTGGTGTAATCCACTCGCTTCACTCCAGGGTCACCGAAGTTGATACTTGTGTACTCCGGTCTGTGCATGATATACTTCCGGTAGGGTTGGAGTGGAGGGTACTCATCAAAGATAGGAACCTCCTCTTGAGGCACATCACCTTGTGGTTGAGCAGCTCTTTGGTAGCTACGCCTGGGTTCCGCATGGCTAGGACCGCCCATTTGCCCAGCTCGACTCATTGAAATTTTGGGCGTTGGCTTCCTTTTGCGCTTAGGTGGAGGAACGACTTCAATTTCATCGGAATCGGAGTTGGAGACGGGATCATGCAAGAACTTGGTCCTCCTCTCATGCACCATCTGTACATGTATAGAAAGTATACTGCTTGATTAGAAGTAATGAAAGAACGGGTGGATACAAACAAAGGATTATGCAGTAACAATCAAGACTGAGAGGTCCTGGCGGACAGTCCGCCAGTTCTGGCGGACTGTCCGCCAGGACCTCTCGGTTTTGAATGTTCCCGCGAAAACATGTGATGTCAAGAATTAATCCAATGGGGCTCAAACTTTGTAGGCACATTCTAGATGATAATGGAAGCCTAGACTTAAATTTTGAACAACAATGAGTGGATAGATTGGGAGATCGACTTGAATAAAGGTTTAGGTTATGAAATGAACATGAACATGTGAACTAAAGATTTAGCCATCCATTCTTCAAGATTTTCAAGGAATAGCATGCTCTACCTAGCAGGAAACAATAGCTAAAAGCATTCCTCAAGATATGCATCGAGTAGAGAGATCGATGGAGGATTGCATATACCTTGTTCTTGCCCTAGGATGAATGGAAGTGCTTCCAAAGAATTGGAAACGAGGGGAGAAGGTTCTTGCAGCCTGTGGAGGGGCTCGTTCGCCGTGGACCTTGCGGAGGAACCGAATCCTTGGCTCCACGGACAATGGGGGGGCAATGGGGGGTGTTGTCCGTGGGGAAGGAAGAGAGAGTGAGAGGAGCTAGTTGTGTTATGTGGATGAAGAGAGATAGAGGAGTTTCATCCAAGAGGTGTAGAGGGTTTTGGACAGCCTCCCACGGACATAACAGGATGGGCCCACGAAGAGATAGTTGGATGGAAGAAAAATGATAAGTTCTGCTGGCTGACCCCGAGAGGTCCTGGCGGACTGTCCGCCAGTACTGGCGGACAGTCCGCCAGGACCTCTCGGCCAGCAAAAGAAAATATTTTATTTGCCGAGTGTCGGTCAGCTGACACTCGGCAAATACACCCTTTGCCGAGTGTCAAAAATCAAGCACTCGGCAAAGATAACGGCTTTTAGGGTTTACGGTTTAGGGTATCTGTTTGCCGAGTGTATTTGTTTGCCGAGTGTTAGGCTCTCGGCAAAATATTTTGTGCCGAGTGTTTTTTTTTTGCCGAGAGCGACACTCGGCAAATAGTAAGTTTGCCGAGTGCCCGAAATATAGCTCTCGGCAAACGTTTTCACCCTCGGCAAATCTGGCCTCTCCGGTAGTGATGCCTGGTTGACTAATTCTGGCTCGAGTTGTTAAGTCTAAGAAATTAAGAAGAGAATTTAGATCAGTTTGTTTATAGTACGTCTCAAAGCGGGTTCGGTTGGCTAGCAAGCTTAGCATAGTTTTACATTGTTAATCGAAATATAGATTATACTAAACAACATAATAATTTAAAAATATTTTTCTTTGAATTTGAACATGCTAATAATATTTAATATTTTAACAATTTAATTCATGGTGCCAATAAATATTTAATATTTTAAAATTTTAATCCTATCCACCAAGAGGAGTTCTTCCTTCATTCTCATCATCTATCATTTGAAAAATGTGATCAAATATTAAACTATCATGCCCACACAATGAGAAATGTACTTGTGAATGGTGTTTATGTACTTAGATATCGGCACTCATCACTTTGTCACTTGTAAAAGTGTGAATGTACTCACAAAAACAATAATTACATAAATTGTTTCCAGTTTCCTATGTCCAAAACTAAAGAAGAAAAGAAGTTATAAAATATTTATATATGCATAGAAACAAACAAGATGTGCAAACTCTCAATATATATGCAAACACATACCGGAAAGTCTATTCTAATATCAAGTGTTTCTCCAAAAGCAATGCTGTTTTTTCCGGAATAAACCTTGATTCAAAAAATAAAATGTGTTTTGTAGAGATGAATAACAAAATTGTCACACCCGGTTTTAAGAAGAAACCAGATGCATCTCATATGTGCGCCAGGATCAAGTTCACACACATACGATAGACGATACAAGTGTATATCCGAAATAATATTATAGCGAAAGAGAGTATTAAAGTACTTTATTACAGGACCGAAAGTCATAATCTTAAGCAAACAAATAAACGTCTTTAACAAGCAGCGGAACTTCAACTTCACAGGCAGATGACTGCGAGACATATGCCTAGAACTCCTCGAAGTCTTCAGGGAACTCTGGACAACTATCTTGTTCTGAGCAGCATTGGTTTTAGTAAAGCAAGCGTGACTAAACTTATGATCGGTACTCATCAAGTGGAGTAAATTATATGACATGCAAGGCCAATTTCAAGGAATAGCTGACATGGTTTGACTGCGATAAGCACTTTTAGTTGGTCCAGTTTTATTTAGCAAGCATTACCTATTTGCAAGTATATACCATAAACCCTTAAGTAAGTAAAAGAGATAAGTACCAACAACATAAATAAAGAACATCAATTTAGATCATTTTTCAAGTTCAATTATCATGTGAGGCTCCAAAGCGCTCTTAACCATGAGCACAGCTGATATATCTGTTTTCACGCTACAGAGGTTGTACACTTTACCCACAACTCGTGTTTCCCTTGATGCCTGGATTTGCAGAGCCCTTAAACACTTCCGAGATGAGTGGCAGGGATTCACTACGAGGCTTTACAAAGGCTCCCAAAATCCCTAACTTATGACAATCCGCTAAGGTTTCAAGTCAAAACGGTCATAACTCTCCTAATGAGGAAGACGCCTTAACCAGGACTATATCACAACCTCAAGAGGACCGAGCTATACCCGAATGATGCAACCCCTCTTGCCATTTCGGTAAGATTATCATAAGCTAAAGTTTCTAATTAATTAGCCAAGGCCAAAGCCATGTAGTATTGTGGTTGCACTGTTTTCGTAGGTGGTCCTCCATGTTCCACTTAAGATAATAATCTTATAATTAACACCATAAAGGTATCCCAAAATATGAAGTAAAACAAGTGTAGCATTGTTTCCAAGTTAACCAACCAAAGTACAATAGACACTAGGCATGTCCTTAGTTTGGGATCCATCAAATTATAGACTCATGCATGCATATAAATAAAGGTGTGTATTAAGATTATTCGGGCCGAATTATGATCAAGAACCATTTGCCTTCTTCAAAGCACTGCTGCTACTCAGAGGCGTCTTCAAAGCCTTGGTCTTGCGGATTCTCGAACTACACACCGTCTATCGCACCACACAAGTTCATACAAACAAACAAGTACAACAAATAAGAAACAGTACACCAAACAATGTAAACAGAACAAAACAAGGTTATAAAGCTACTGTACACATCGCAAGGATCATGTGGGCGCAAGAATCGATGACCACGGAGTTGAAATGTAGAAGTTATGGCTAAAACATGGTTCTAGGGGCTTATTTGTAAAAGGTTTAAAACTAAAAGGGCTCTGAAAAAAAAATAGAGGGCTAAAACATAAATAAACCTTAAACTCGGGGGTTAATATAGAAAACCGATGGGTTAGGGATGGCAAGTTGGATTTTAGAAAAAGAAAGGGGCTAAAACATAAGAAAAGGACCTAATCGAAAATACTTTTGAACTAGGGTGGAGTGCGGATTGATTTTCATAAAATAGAGGGACTATTGTGCAAAACTAGCTAGGGTCGACCGGTACGGGGTTGGGCTGACTTGGGGTAGATCGAATCTGATCTGTTGGATCTAGATCCAACAGCGCGCGGCGGCCAAGGTGGCGCGGGCGGCGGGTTTCGCGGCGGCGAGCGGCCGGAATCTCGCCGGACTTCACCAAACGGCAGTCCGGGGCTCGGTTTCGACTCGGGTTTGGGTCAGGAGGAAGAGGGCATGATGGAGAACGCGTCTAGGGGCTCGGGATGGGAAACCGCGGGCCAGAGAGGGGTGTTTGATGGCGGCGCGCGGCGTGGCGACTCCGGTGAGAAATCGCACGCTCGAGAAGGCGAGATTGAGAGGGAAATCAGAGGGGCTACCTTGCTCGCCTCAAAGCGGAGCTCCGGCGGCGGTTGGAGGCGAGATTGGGTCGGCGAGGCGGCGGGTTTGAAGGCGCGATCGTACTCGAGCGGCTGCGGCCGCGCGAGCTAGGGTTTGCGAGGCGGAGGGCGGTTGTTGCGGGCTTTGGTGGGTCGGGGGGGGGGGGGTCCTGGAGGCTGCTTATAAAGGGGCGGCCGCGGGGCCTCGGCATGCATGCCGAGAGACGAGGGGAGGCAGCCTGGCCGGGTCGGACTCGAGCTCGAGTCCGGCTCGGTCGGTGGAAGGGGATGACCCCAACATGTGGAGCCCGTATGTCAGTGGCAGGGAAGTAGAGAAGAGGGTGGGGTTGGTCGGGAGTGAGGGTTGGGCCGGGATAGGGGAGCGGCTGGGCCGGTTGTGCTGGGCCGCGCGGGAGAAAAGGAAGGGAGAAGAGAGAAGGGAAAGAGAGAGGGAAAAGGAACTGGGCTGGGCCAAAAAAGAGAAGGAAGGGGGAGTGGGAAAGAAAGAGGATTAGATTGAGCCCAAAAGAGAAAAGGGAGAGGAAAGAAAAAAGAAACAATCAAATTATTTGAATTTAAATTCAACTGAAAGACAAGCAATAAAACGATGCGATGCGGCATGAAACACACAAGACCTATATTTTCTTATATTTCTTTTTATGGCTAAGTAAATTATTTATAATTCGCGGTAAATATTCTAAAATCAAAAGAGATTGAATAAAAATCTTATTGATGCTACAAAAATTTATTTAGATTCCTGATTTGAAAATTAGATTGTTACAAAAATTAATTTACTTCTTCAACGCGTCTCGCTAGAACGTGTTGGATATCGACGTGTGGTTTCCCCAATGACTCGAAAACTATAACTTTGCCTTCTCTGGTGCTCAGTTCATATGATGACTCATGATAGCAACTATATGACAGGTAGACCATGAAGAGGAAAACCTGCAAGGGCAATCTTGTCGGTGTTCACTTGCTAGAGCGGTGTTGAAACAGGTGGAAAATGGAACAGAACAGGGATTTCACTTTTGCAAGGAGGTTCTTTATCTGGAGTGGCTCCAGTTGGTTGCATGGTCATCATCCGTGGCCAGCGCACCGGTCGTAGGTCGATGATGGTGAAGGGCGGTGCAGTAATTGGGAGGCGGGCATAGGTGGCCGTGGGCAGCTCGGAAGAGCTCCGATGGAAGGGAGATTCGGGATATAAGGAGTGGGGGAGCTGTATTATAGAGAGTTCTACAAATCTCTTAAGCAACAATAGTAACACAAGTTGAGTCATCGGCATGCTTGTAGCACTTACCAGGCTATTATAATGTAAGTATAAGATTGATTATTCCTAGATAATGCATAGTGCAAAAACAGTTCAAATACACTTGAACTGCGTACACGTGAAGCGGAGATAAAACATGCAGAGTTAAGTAGGGAGCTGAATATATATGCATGCCAAATACCCCCCCCCCCCCTCTCTCTATTCAAAACTACAGTTGGATCACTTCAGTTTTCTCCTAAGTTCGAATATATTTAGCTGCTGGTGATATAATAATAACACCTGTTGCACAGTGGTACTGCTGCATGGACTTAACGCTCCCTAACGCGCTCTACCAGAGTATCTTTTAGACGTGGAAGTTGCCTGTGTGGATTTAGTTACTGTTTTGGCGGGTGGTTTGCCTGAGTACACGATTGAGATCTTCTGTTGGCTGGGCCCAGGGTGTTTGGATTCCCTACTCTCGAGTTAGTTAACTTCATGGTGGTTCAAAATGCATGCAGGACCTTCTGCAGTATAACTGAAAACTCAATCACCGTACACGCGGTTGTTTTGAGCGTTGTATAAAACCTAGGCCAAATAATAGTCTTTGATCCAATATGATTCACAGGGGTACCACTCTTACCAAAATATGAGGAAATAAATAACAAAGTTCCAAGACCTTTATTCATCACAAAGCCATTCAGGACAGTGCAAACAACACGCAAACAGCAAAGCGGTAACTTAAAGAAGCACACTTAGACGGACAGCTATGGGAATCCATCCATCAGCTACTGCTAAAGTACTGATCGGTAGGGCCCCTAGCTACTTTATTGTATTAAACTGCACACAGCTGAGTAATCAAACAGCAGCACAAGGCATCAAGGTGGCCACCAGCATGCATGCCCAACGGTTCCGGCCGGTAGTACTGTTGGTAGCATACTGTGTTGCATCTATGGCTGGGCACCCACGTATGCCCCGAGAGAGTTGAGCACCCCGCCGGAATGAGCAAAGAAGCCGACGATGGCGCCCTTATGCATTGGTATCTCGAAACCCTTCCCAGCTGCCGGATCACCGTACGGCCCGTATGGCTCCCCGTCGCTAGTGACAAAAGTCAGCGATTTGACATTGTTGTCGAATGTGCCGGAGAGGTTGGCCAAATACGCACCTGCTGGAATGGTAAACTAACGACGATTTTGGCACATTAGAATAGGTTGGTACATTAGCTATAACAACGTACAATGAATCGACAAGAACATACATACCGTAGCTTTTGAGCCTGCAGCTGTGCCCCACGTATCGACCGACGTAGTTGACCCCTGGTCATTTTCATACGAGAAGGAGATGCCGTTGATGTGTCCACCGGCACCGTCCTTGCTGCTATAAACAGTAACGCTCTGAAGTTTCTTGGATGTCCCGGTCATGTCGTGCGATGTACCCTGAGCACCACCGAACGGGCCGACGGCAATCATCGCCTGCATGTACATATGCATCCATATGGGTAAATATAACTAGCGAGCGAGCTAGCAGGTTACTCTAGCTAGCTGTACGTAGAAAACCTAGCTAGCTGCAGTGCACAGGTAGTCTTTCCCTAGCTCGGCCAGCATATGATGGATCAGTTCAGAAAAGCAATAATTAATGCGCTATTTATGGATCTAGAGAACTGATGATGCATGCATAGTACTGTATATGACAGACAATCATCAACTGAGACACAGCTTAAAGTACCAACCATTGATGGGAGTTTGCTAAGTACGCAGTGGATGCCACGAGCTAGCTAAGGGATGTCACGAGCGTGCTTTGCTGCCCGGATCTTGTTGCTCTATGAACTAACGGGGATGCATGCCTATTTATAGTGCTGGTGAGCTGCTGGTGCCCGGTCCGTCTCTCTAGTGACGACAATATAACACGCAAGCATACATATGAGTATTGGATCATCAACGGCCTGGTGTAGCCAATAATTTCAAAAGACAAATTAACTAATGAGCCATTGCTTCGATCAGTCTCTCCCTGGTCAGCCGCGTCCTAGTTTAATCTACCTTGCAGCTAGTGGCGCCGTTCTAGTTTATTTAATCTACCTTGACTAGGGCTGGAGACTACTGTGCATGGGTGCAGGTTGCAGGATGCCTCCTTGCTCGAACCTTGCCCAATGCAAGTGGGAAATACAGACTCTTGGACGATCTAGACGAATCAAGAAATAATGCATGTCAATTCCATCTCTATCCATGGCCAGGCTGGGTTTTAGCTAATGAGTTAGCTTGCGCAAGTTTTAGATGATTGGCGTACAATAATACAAGTATTCGTTGAAACCTTAGGATGGCCTAAACAACAATTTTTTTTGCATCCAATATTCAGATGTTCTAACGAAGCTTAGCTTATCATGTTTGGGGACTTTGTCATGAATTATGCATTTTTATCATTATTTGCTAGATGATTAATTTTTCATGACGCGTGCTATCATGACCAATTGTTAGGCACTTGCCCAGCTTAATCCGGCCACCTACTAACTATGGCTCATGGGCACGATTAGCTAGGTGTTGCTTCAGCTAGAAAAAAATCAATTTTTTTGATGTCTGAATACCCCCGCGCGGAGTCAACTAACACAAATTCTATTTTCTTTTGTAGCCCACCCATGGAGGGATGAGCGCATGCAATAAAGATAAATCGGTGATGTCAACTAGAGTTTAAAACTAAAAGGTCAATAATCTCTACCCATAAATTAACTTTTATTTCAACATTTTTCCGGATGGGCCAGAGTTGGGGTATAGACTAACTTCCTTGCGAAACTCTGCAAGTGACCGCGTATGCATGGATGAACACCAGTTAGTTATAGGTACTAGCTAGGTTGCCTGGCTCATGATCATCAACAAGGCTGCTTCTTCATGTGGAAAGAATAGTCCACAAAGATGACGAGGTTTACCTTTACGTGATCCTTGGATGACCGCAGACGATAGATCAAAACCACCACCAGCTCTCTCATCCCTTATAGGTCTAACACTAGTAGTAGAGTAGCTAGAGTCACCTTGCTGCTACTGCTTGCATACTGCGTCGAGTGCTTATGAATTATTGCTAGTCATCTAATGCAGTACTACAGGTGCTCCTCCTGTCCTGTTCCCACAAGCTGCCTCACTGGCTTCCTTTCCCATTTGAAACCACGCGTGTGCACCTATATCACTAACACACAGCGGCAGACTCTTTCTCTCTGACAAAAGCCGCCTTCTTAGTTGCACATTGATCTCGCGCGTTGCACTGGCCAGCTAATTGAGTTGTGGGATATATTATGAAAATGATGAAGAGGCTGGGTATTTGCTTGGAATAGAATGATTAAGAGGATTGGATTTCCAGATATATCAAGAAATGGATGTCCTAAGGAATAAAAGGTTGAACTGTTTGAAATGGTTTTTTTAAGATGGAACCAAGATTATTAGGTCTTGAGTATTAACCTTATATGATTCTTTGGTGTGTTTGGGAATTTCGATAGATATAGTGAATTGGAAAGGAATTAAATATGAATTTCTGGATATAAGAAAAGGGTTTTCGACTATTTGAAAGTTTTAGATATTGAAACATGGTTCCATTGAGTTTCAACTAAGAATTTAGAGATGGAAATAGGTTTATACATTGTTGTAGTATTTTACTGTGGTTTTCTAAGGACTTATTGAGTAAGACGAACTAAAGATATATATAAGAAATGCATTTTCTAGACATAAGAAAAGGGAATTTAAATATTTTAATGCTCCAAATATTGTAACATTATTATATTTCATTTGAGCAAAGGATATGATGTAGGAAATAGGCTAGCAAGAATTTTCTTTTCATGGTTCGTTAGAATGTATTTTCCAATATTTTAATGTTAAAATATTGGAATAACGTTCTATATTACTCTTGAATTTGGAAGAATGAGTACAAAAATATGCTTAGATACATTTGTAGCATTTTTAGGAGGTTTCTTGTGGTTTATGGAATTTGAACTGATGAAGAATGATATCTCATATAAATAGAATATGGGTTTTTGGATGAATAAAAGCTAGGAATAGTGGAAAGGTGGTTACCTGGTGTGGAAAATGGAGGACAGGATCGATCTTACAATATTTTAACGCACAATTAATACCGATTTTTAAACTCCCTTTGGTACCGGTTGTACAACCAGTACCGAGCAACCGAGACTAAAAGTCTTGATCATTAGTACCAGTTGCATGGTCCGTACTAAAGGAACCTTTAGTATTAGATGGTAACACCAACTGTTACTAATGGGGTTGCCACGCTAATGTGCTAAGGCTGTCCCAGTAGTAGCTGTTGTTGTGCCAATCGGTAATAAAAGTAATTTTACTTTTTGTTTCCAGTTTTATTTCTTTTGTTGCTGTTTATTTACGCACAATTGTTACGTCTACCCGTGTACCCGAGCTCGTACTCTGCTATACGTCCATCAGCCGTGATCATGTAGAAATCTTTTGAAACTAGATAACATGTTACGATCCAGCACGTACTTAAGTATACATCCAATATACAAGTATACAAGTATTTACGAATATATTAGTATTTACAAATGCACAACTATATAACTCGTCACAAGTATATAACTCGTCATCACGATCCATCGGTTAATAGTGTTTTGTTTACATCACACGCTGACGACAGTGGCTGATTAAGCTTTCCGTTGAAGCAGAATGTTCCTTTGGCATATAAGACCTTGCAATTATTAAACCGTATGAGTTCCTACGAGATTGCCCGAATCCTATCCACCAAGAGGAGTTCTTCCATTATTCTCATCATCTATCATTTAAAAAATATAACAAATATATTAATCTATCATGCCCGCACAATCAGAAATGTACTTGTAAATGGTGTTTACGTACTTAGATATTGGCACTCATCAATTTGTCACTTACAAAAGTGTGAATGTACTCATGAACATAATATCCACATAAATTGTTTCTAGTTTCCTATGTCCAAAACTAAAGAAGAAAAGAAGTTATAAAATATTTATATATGCATAGAAACAAACGAGATGTGCAAAGTCTCAATATATATACAAACACATACCGGAAAGTCATTCTAATATCAAGTGTTTCTTTAAAAGCAACACCGTGTTTTTTCCAGAAAAATCCTTGATTCAAAAAATGAAATGTGGCTTTTTACAAATGAATAATAAAAATAATTTAATTGTTCAACGCATTTATCTAGGATGTGTTGGGTATGGGCTTGTGGTTTCCCAAATAAGTCGAAGACTATAACTTTACTTTCTCGTTCATGTGACGACTCAGGATTGCAACCATATGACAGGTTGACAATGAAGAGGAAAACCCGTGAAGGGGATCTCGTTGGTGGTCTCTTGCTAGAGCGGTGTTGAAACTGGTGGAAAATGGAATGGAATGGGGATTTCACTTTTAGAGCTTTTGCAAGGTGGTTTTTTTTATCAGGAGTGGCTCAAGTTAGTTGCGTGGTCATCATCCATGAAAAGCGCACCGATCGTGGGTCGATGGTGGAGAACGGTGGTGCGGTAATTGGGAGGCGGGCATAGGTGGCCGTGGGCAGCTCGGAAGAGCTTCGATGGAAAAATGAAAGGCTAGGGATGTTCAGTTGGTGATATAGGGTGCGGGGGAGCCATATTATGGAGGGGTCCCACATATAACTTAAGGCAACAATAATAAAAAAGAGTCGCGGTACATTTGTATCATTTACTAGGCTATTATAATTTAAGTATAAGACTGATTATTTTGCCTTGAGAATACAGATTTTCTTTAGCTTAAAAAATGAATCCTAGCTAGAAGTTACTATGAACGCTTAAATTTCATTCGAATAATACGTCTAGCGGTACTTCCCTTCATCACGGACCAATATTGTAAACCTATTGCCACCCTGGCCACTGACCAGCTAGCTAGCACCACGAACCAGTATATATCCAATATATAAGTATACGAGTATTTACGACAGTGGTAGCACAGCACCACTGTTGGGTAACACTGACAGCGGTCACTGTGCCTGCAGGACGGCACACAACCGTATCCGGATTGTGGATACGCACGATATCTTCCCAACCGAGAAGGCTGCGACAAGGGGCTGGAGAGGGAGATCTCCATATCACATAGAGTAGGTCTCTGTTGGCCGGGGCCACCTGTCGGGGTTCCGCACAGTGTAAGCACCTCCCTTGAACTATAAAAGGGAGAGTGTACTCATTAGAGGACAAGTTCCAGGTTGCACACACACAAGCTTATGCTGCTTTACATTCAGGCTCACGCAGCCAATACAACACCAAAGTGGACGTAGGGTATTACGCTCCGACGGCCTGAACCACTCTAAATCTTCGTGTCCTTCCTACGTTCATCTGTCCACCGATCGAGCGCTCCTAAGTCTCCTCCAAACCCATCCTTAACTAGGATTAGGCGGGTGCTTTCCGCCACCCGGCTGGAGAATTCCTCCGACATTTGGCGCGCCAGGTCGGGGCATAGGTTTGGTTTGCGCTCAGTCGACCTTCACGACCTCAATGGCGCAGGAAGATGGTCACAACGACCTCCTGTTGGGCGAGGAAGTGGCGGCCACGACGCCACATGTTTCCCGTCGTCCAACATCCAGGGCGGCGCGAGCAGCTCCGCAACGCGCTGCGGCGCGGGCCTCAGTGGCCCAATCGGTGCCCGCACCGAATGGGCCGCTCATGGCAGCCAGGGAGTTGCTCCGCAACCCCCCTGGTGAGGCGGCCTCGCCCGACGCCCAGAGGCAATGGCGTGACAACGTCGACCGCCTCCTCAACCTGTTACAGGCTTCCCCGTGTTCCACGGGGGGTCTGCCCCCAGGCAACGCCGTCATCAGGGCGGCGCATCCGGCTCTGTGCACTCACCATCAGTGAGGAGTGCATGGACCGAGGACCTCCGGGCGGAGCTCAACCGCAAACGTGCGGGAGAGGACGCCCGTGTCTCCATTGAGCGGGCGCGTGGTCGCCTGCTCAGTATCGAGGGTCGCGACCTGATGCCGAATTAGCTGCGGTGGTTGCGGCCCCGCAGGGACCTACCTAGGCACCGGTGTCCGGGGTGGGCTGCGCCGCACTCGCAGACCACCTTCGCGCGGTCGCCTGGCTGTCCAAGTTTCGGCCACACCTGCCGGAGAAGTACGATGGGTCCTCCAACCCGTCAGAATTCCTGCAGGTCTACATCACCGCCATCACGGCGGCTGGAGGTAACGACGCCGTCATGGCAAGTTACTTCCATGTAGCCTTGACCGGGCCAGCCCGGACCTAGCTCATGAACCTTACTCCGGGATCTATCCGATCCTGGGGTGAGCTGTGCGCACAGTTCACGGCAAACTTTGCCAGTGCGTATCAGTAGCACGGTGTGGAGGCCCACCTCCACGCTGTGAGGCAGCAACCCGGAGAAACCCTCCGGGCCTTCATCTCCCGCTTCACCAAGGTACCTGGAACGATTCCGCGTATCTCCAACGCGTCTATTATCACGGCCTTCCGACAAGGGGTCCGTGATGAGAAGATGCTGGAGAAGCTGGCGACACACCAGGTGGAAACCGTCACCACCTTATTCGCTTTGGCGGACAAATGCGCCAGGGCAGCGGAGGGCCGTGCGTGGCACTCCGCAACCCAGGCAGGTCCCGCTCAGACGAGTGGGCCCAGTGTCGCTGCCCCTGGCAGCGGCAAGAAAAGAACAAGAAGAGCCGTGGCTTCGACAAGTCATGGGTCGGGGCCCGGCTGTTGCAGCAGCAACGACCGGGGGCCAGAACCCCCGCGGCAAGCGCCCACGGCAACAGCGCACCGACCCCGGGTCGTGCCCTGTTCACCCTGGGGCCCACCATAGAGCCACCGAGTGTCGCGAGATCCAGAAGCTCGCGGAGCGCCTCAGCAAGAGGCGCGACCAAGCCTCAAGGGAAGGCACCTCCCCTCCGCGGCGGTCCGGCAAGGAGAAGGTCTCCAACGCCGATGCGGCCGTAGCGGAGTGGGAGTTGGGGTACCAAACCCCCAACAAATACCTCAAGGGTCTCTTCCACCAGTCTGACTTCGAGTCCGGTGGTGACGAGCGCCGCAAGAAGCTGTACGTCATGTACGGCGGTAGCTCGGAGCTCATCTCCCGGCGGAACGTCAAGACCCTCCGCCGAGAGGTCCTCTCGGTGAAGCCGGCGACGCCCAAGGCGGCGCCGCACCAGCGGTGGAAGAACACCACCATTTCCTTCGGCCGTCGGATTGCCCGGAGAACATGGGCGGGCGCAGGTGTGCTGCCGCTTGTCACGGCACCCACCATCGCCAACGTCCGCCTCCACCACGTGCTGATCGACGGGGGTGCAGGCCTCAGCGTCATCAGCTATGCAGCGTTCAAGCACCTGCAGATCCCGGAGTCCAAGCTGACTCCTTCGCACCCATTCTCCGGAGTGGGCCCGGACCCGGTGTACCCGATAGGGACCATCATCCTACCGGTTACATTTGGGACGGAGGACAACTTCCGTACCGAGAACGTGCAGTTCGAGGTTGCGGAGGTTAACCTCCCATTCAACGCCATCATTGGCAGACCGGCCCTGTACCGGTTCATGGCCATTGCCCATTACGGTATTTGGTCCTGAAGATGCCTTCTCCGGCAGGCGTCCTCACCGTCCAGAGCGACCGGGCTGCTGTCGTCGTAGCGGTCGAGAAGCTCCATGCGCTGGCAATAGGGCTCGCCCCTGCAGCTGGCGCCCAGGGGTCCGACCCCTCCACCTCACGTGCCAAGGCCCTGGCCAAGGCACCCAAGGTCCGTCCGTCTGACACGGATGATGTGCCTGTGAAGACCGTCCAGATCGGAGCGGAGACCTCCCAGACCACCCGCATCGGTGGGAATCTGGGAGAGAAATAGGAAAGCGCGCTCATCGCCTTCCTCCGGGCAAATGTCGACGTGTTCGCCTGGGAACCGTCATAGATGCCCGGGATCCCTAGGGAGGTGGTTGAGCACCATCTGAAGATCCACCCCGCCGCCAGGCCGGTCCGGCAGAAGCCACGCAAGCAGTCTATCGAGCGGCAAAACTTCATCCGTGAAGAGGTCCGCAAGCTGCTGCAGGCTGGCTTCATTGAGGAGGTCTACCACCCAGTGTGGTTGGCCAACCCATCGTGGTCCCGAAGGCAAACGGGAAGCTTCGGATGTGCATCGACTACACCAATCTTAATAAGGCATGTCCAAAAGACCCTTATCCACTTCCACGAATAGACCAAATTGTAGACTCCACCTCCGGGTGTGATTTGCTGTCCTTCATAGATGCCTATTCAGGTTTTCACCAGATCAAAATGGCTGAGGATGATAGGAAACATACAGCTTTTGTAACAGTGGATGGTCTTTATTGTTATATAGTAATGCCTTTTTTGTAACAGAGGATTGCTTAATGCTCTACCCACCTTTGCATGCAATGAACATCACCTTAGGAGATTTGGTTAGAGAAATAGTTGAGGTGTATGTTGATGACATCGTTGTTCAAGACTAGAGAATCAAGTTCCCTTCTAGAAAATTTAGCTCAAGTCTTCGACAAGCTACGGGCGACCTCCACCAAGCTTAACCCCGAGAAATGCGTCTTCGGCGTGTCGGCGGGAAAGCTCCTTGGTTTCCTAGTGTCCCACCGGGGGATCGAGGCTAACCGGATAAGGTCCGGGCGATCGAGGCAATGAGACCCCCTGCGCACCTCAAGGACGTCCAGAGGTTGACGGGGTCCCTTGCAGCCCACAGCCGCTTCATCTCCAGGTTGGCGGAGAGGGCACTTTCCTTCTTCAAACTGATGAGGGGGTCCGGTCCATTTACATGGACTGAAGAGGCAGAGCGTGCCTTCCAGGAGATGAAGCAGTACCTCACCTCCTTGCCGGTCCTGGTCGCACCGGACCCAGGAGAGACACTGTTTCTCTATCTCGCAGCGACGGCCGAGGTGATCAGCATGGTGCTGGTCACGGAAGGCCCGAGCATCTCCCGCAGGGGGCCCCCGCAGACCCCCCTGCAGGAGAAGGAGGTCCGGCCTCCATCGCTTCAGCATCCGGCCCTACTTCGGAGGGTTCGGCCGGGTCCCGACCCGGAGAAGCACTAGGCAGCATGGGGTCCGCCAGGTCTCCAGCTCAAGCAGAAGGATCCAATCCTCCTGGCAGAGTCAGGACCGTCCAGAAGCCGGTCTACTACGTCAGTGAGGTCCTTCATGAGGCGAAGGCCAGGTATCCTGAAACGCATAAGCTTCTTTATGCTATACTCGTTGCGTCCAGAAAACTCCACCACTACTTCCAGGCCCACAAGATTGTGGTGGTAACCTCCTACCCACTGAGGGCCATCCTCCACAATTCTAACGCCACGGGTAACATCGCCAAGTGGGCAGCTGAGCTCGCTGGATTCCAGCTCGACTTCCAGCCACGCCATGCCATCAAGAGTCAGGTTCTTGCTGACTTCGTCGCGGAATGGACGCCATCCCAAGTGTCCCTGGGGGTCCAGGTGATGGCTCGGACCCCCCACGTTTGGAAGTCCGGGCTCCGGTGTTCACCGGACCCCACTGGACCCTCTTCTTTGACGGGTCCGCCGGCAGCAAGAGGGCAGGGGCTGGCATGGTCCTCATCGACCCGCATGGTGAGCAGTTGAAGTACATGGTGCACCTCGATTTTGAGGC
Organism: Panicum hallii; assembly: GCF_002211085.1. Lineage (NCBI taxonomy): Eukaryota > Viridiplantae > Streptophyta > Magnoliopsida > Poales > Poaceae > Panicum > Panicum hallii. Next base: position 49,809 of record NW_020356358.1, read on the forward strand.
CACCAACAACATGGCGGAGTATGAGGCCTTAATCTTTGGACTCACGGCGGCTCTGTCCCTGGGAGTCCGGGAACTCCTGGTCAAAGAAGACTCCCAACTCGTCATCAGGCAAGTCCGGGGGGAATGTTGCTGTAACAATCCCCAGCTTGCAGCCTACCTCATTCACGTGAAGAGGCTGAAGAAGGACTTCCATATGCTGGAACTGCAACATGTTCCACGCGACAGCCAGCTCAGCAGCTGATGCACTCTCCGCAAGCGCATCGACTCAAGCACCCGTGCTTGAGGACGTCTTTCAGAGACGCCTGCTGAAGCCTTCCGCCCAGCCTGCCGACCTAGGCGAAGGGGGTCGAACTAGCACCTCGAAGCTAGCGGTCCCGGTGGTGCTCCATCCGTGGAGCCCGCCAAGGGTTGTGTGCTCCCTCGAGGGTCCCGAAGACCTCAGGGAGCCACGTCCAAATTCCTCAGGAAGGTCCGATGCATGGATCTCTAAGGTCCGGGACTACCTGAAAGAAATTTCCCTTCTTGAAGACTAAGCATCTGCTGAGCGCATAGTCCGGATGGCTAAGCGATACACGATGGTAGAAGGGGATCTCTACCGCCGTGGCGCCAACGGAATCCTCATGCGGTGCATTACCCAGGAAGAGAGCCACGACTTGCTCGCGGAGATCCATGGAGGCGAGTGCGGAAGTCATTTTCATCCCACACGCTGGTCGGTAAGGCCTTCCGGCATGACTTTTACTGGCCGACAGCGCTCCAGGATGCAGTTGAGTTGGTAAGGTCCTGCAAAGCGTGTCAGTTCCATGCAAAGCAGATACACACTCCAGCTCAGGCGCTGCAGATGATTCCTTCCTCTTGGCCCTTTGCCGTGTGGGGGTTGGATATCTTGGGACCTTTCCCTAGGGCCGTCGGCGGGTACCGGTACCTCTATGTCGCCATTGAAAAATTCACCAAGTGGCCGGAGGCAACCCCAGTGGTCAACATCACCAAGGCGTCAGCAACCGCTTTTCTCAGGTCAATCGTGTGCCGGTTCGGGGTCCCGAACCGCGTCATCACCGACAATGGGACTCAGTTCACGAGCCAATACTTCCAGGAGTACTGCGAGGACATTGGCATCCAGCTCTGTTTCGCCTCAGTGGCGCACCCCAGGAGCAATGGCCAAGTTGAGCGGGGTAATGCTGAGATCCTCAGAGGGCTCAAGATCCGGACCTACTGTGATCTTGAGAAACATGGCGCAAGCAAGGTGGATTGATGAACTTCCGAGTGTGCTGTGGGGAACCGGACCACACCCAGCCGGGCAACAGGGGAAACCCCTTTCTTCTTGATCTACGGGGCCGAAGCGTGCCTTCCCCTGGAGATCACCATGGGCTCTCTACGAGTCCAGGCTTTTGATGAGGACTTGCAGGAACAGCAGCATCGCCAAGACGTGAAACTCGTCGACGAACGCAGATGGCGAGCAGCAGTCCGAAACGCACGGTACAACCAAGTGCTCCGGCGCTACCACCAACGGTTCGTGCGTAGTAGGGAGCTCCGGGTCGGGGACCTAGTCTTAAGGCGAATCCTAAACCGAGAGGGCCTGCACAAGCTCTCCCCCAGCTGGGAGGGGCCCTTCAAGGTGACAAAGGTGCCGACCCGGATCTGTTCATTTGGCTGCGGAGGATGGTATGCAGCTACCCAATCCATGGAACATTGAGCACCTCCGTAAGTTCTATCCCTAGGACCTAGTTGAGAGAAAATTTTTCCTTTGTAATTGGTAGCTCCAACGTGCGGTCCAGGGCGGTGGAGGTCCGCCCTCGTAAACCCGGCCCCTGGCGTACATCGCACAACTCTCCTGTACCAATTCGTTAAGGAAAAATTTGTTTCTCAGTGTGTCCTTGAAATCTATGCAGTTCTGTTTATTACTTGTTTCCCGTTGCGCTAACCCCCACGTGGTTTTTCACGTCTGTGTCGTGCCGAAGGCCCTACCTAAGTTGCTACACTACGTTTCCGCCTGGGACCCCTATCTCGCGGAAGAAAAGGAACCGAACCCGGGAACTGGCTTCAGGGAGATGTGCTCGTTCTTTGCTGGGTCCAGGACCGTGTAGCCGTTTAGCCTGGTTCCGTACCCTAAGCCTACATGCCCTGCCCCCTAGGACGAGTACCGTTGTACCTCGAACAATGGACCCGGGGGCCGGGACCCCTTAGATTCCCGAACAGTGGCCCCGGTGCTCTGACTCGTTACGCAACTCAGTAGGCCTTCGCTGGCCGACCGGGACCTCGTGGGACGTCTACTAAGCGTCGATCCTAAGTCATGTGCAGGACCTCGGTTCTATGGCAGCTAGTCCCGACCTAACGCAACTACCTCCTAGGGGGCCACGGGACCTCGGTGTACTCGAGAACACTTTACGGTTCGACAACCAGGAAAACAGCTAAGTTTTCAAAAAGTAGACGCACGAAATATTTAATGCATTACTGATAATATGCACAACATTACAAAGTTATTCTACAATAACAAAAGTTATATTACATAAGAAACAACAAAAAGATTCTAGAACTATTGATCTGGTGTCCCGGAGGCACCCCCGCTCTGTGCAGGTTCCGGGCGACGTCGAACGCGTGCCGCGACCATGTCCGCTGCCTCCTGGACTCCCTCCCGTGCAGCAGCCGTTGCCCGGAGAGGTCCGACCAGGACTGGAGTCAGCTGGATGGCGGGGTCGTGGCTTCGGAAGCTGGTAAGGATGTACTCCGCCATCCCCCGGGCAACTACACGCCCTTCATTCTCCAGGAGGTCCTGGATGCTGGCCTCCACGTCCCGCAGCCACTCGG
>NW_020356359.1:0-52331 GCF_002211085.1 Panicum hallii
AAACAACTTAAACGCCACAAATCGTAACCCCAATTTACCCAATCAACAGGTGACCCCCCGGAACGTTGCGAGGGCCTCCCGTGGCCGGAACCCCGTAGCCGCTAGTGTCGGAGCACACCCCGTCGAACAAGATCTTCCCCAAGGAGAGCAAGAAGTAAGCCAGAACCGAGGGGGAAGTCAAGAAGGAGAACAACTACCACCACCCCCACCCCTCGGGACCTGGCACAAATCATCCATAACCAGACCCTCATACTGGAGACTCTGGCAAACGCCCTCATGAACCGGCAACCGCGAGGGCAGAATATGACGACAAGCTGACGGCCTTTCTAAGACCAAGCCACCAACCTTCGCCGGATCCTGCAACCGTTGGATGCTGACGACTGGTTGCGAGTAATCCAGAGGAAGCTCGAACCATTCGAAGTCAGGACCGGATAAAGTCCTTCTGGCGGCCCATCAGCTCACCGGAACGGCATTATCCTGGTGGGAAAACTATTGTGCTGCAGCCGAAGACGCCTCTACCATCACCTGGGGAGAATTTGTAAGGGAGTTCCGCCGCTACCACATTCCCTCAGCCACCATGAAGCGCAGGCGGATGAATTCCGCGCACTACAACAGGGGAGTATGACGGTGGAAGATACACCCACCGGTTCATAGAATTGGCCCGATATGCGCCGGAAGAGGTGAATGACGACGATAAAAAGCAAGACATGTTCAAGAAAGGGTTAAGCCAGAGCTCCGGACTTTGCTTACTCCCCAGATCTATCCAACTTCAACACCCTGATGAACAGGCCATCCTCACAGAAAGGGCCAAGGCCGAAGAGAGAAAGGACAATAAACGCAAATTCTTGGAAAGTAAGGCTCGCCAACAGGACCGCTTCCAAAAGTCGAGGAACTCCAACTACACTGCACCAAGATCCCAGGCCCCAATGCAGTATAGGACTCAGTCCCAAGTGACCGGGTCACGAGCCTCTGAAGCACAGCCCAAGGGTCAAAACACCATGAGGACCCCGCAGAGCAACACAAGTCTGGCCGCCTCCGACAACACAATGTTAGGGCTTGTTTCAACTGCCGAGAGACAGGCACTTCATCGCCAATTGCCCTACGCCAAGAATAAGCCGGCCACGTCAGCCTTCTCCAACACGGTGAATGGGCCCAGACCCGCCCTGACCGGTGCTAACCGAGTGCCCATCCGCAACACGACGGCAGCCAGCAGGTGAAGCAGCAATCATTTGGACGGGCCCGCGTCAACCACATCGACGCGCAGGAGGCCAAGAAGCTCAGGGCGTAGTGCTCGGTGAGTATCTAGTCAACTCAGCTCTGGCGACAGTATTATTTGATTCTGGAGCATCACACTCGTTTATATCCTCAAGCTATGTGGAGAAACACAAATACTACAGTACTACTAAAGACACCCCTATTAACCCGGACGCCTGGAGGCGACATCAATTGCCAATTAGGTTGTTCACGGGTAAGGGTCAACTTAAGTGGGGTAGACTTTCTAGCAGATTTGGTAGTACTTAAGCCTGGGGGAATAGACGTGATCCTTGGGATGGATTGGTTAAGCCGACACAATGGTCTCATAGGCTGCACCGACAAAGTGGTACACCTAACAAACCACGAAGGGTACAAGTGATCTGCCGAACCCGAGATAGTAAGTTTGATCCAATGGTATTTAGCATGGAAGCCAAGCCTTTAGAAGGAGTCCCGGTAGTAAAACGAATACCCAGATGTGTTCCCCGAAGAGCTTCCCGGTATGCCGCAGATAGGGATATAGAGTTCGTCATAGACCTTATCCCCGGAACATCTCCGATAGCCAAGAGACCCTATAGGATGGCAGCCTTGGAATTGACGGAATTAAGAAGCAACTAGAAGAACTACAACGGATTGGCTTTATCAGACCAAGCTCGTCGCCATGGGGAGCCCCGGTTCTGTTTGTCAAAAAGAAAGACGGGAGCATGAGGATGTGTGTAGATTACCGGGCGCTGAATGAATTACCATTAAGAACAAGTACCCCCTCCCCAGGATTGATGACCTGTTCGATCAGTTAAAAGGAGCCAAGTACTTTTCCAAGATCGATCTAAGGTCAGGATATTTTCAGCTTAAGATTAGAGAAAGGGACATCCCTAAGACAGCTTTTGTCACCCGCTACGGGCAGTTCGAGTTCACCGTAATGTCCTTCGGGCTAACCAATGCCCCTGCCTATTTTATGAACCTCATGAACAAGGTATTATGGACGAGCTGGATAAGTTTGTCGTAGTCTTTATCGACGACATACTTATCTACTCCAAGAGTATTCAGGAACATGAGCAACATCTGCGGGTAGTACTGGAAAAGCTGAGGGCACATAGGTTATATGCCAAGTTCAGCAAGTGCGAATTTTGGCTGGAGAGAGTAGCTTTCCTTGGTCACATTCTGACCACGGAAGGCGTAGCAGTGGACCCAGAGAAGGTCGAAGCAGTTTCCAACTGGCAGCGACCGACTAATGTTAGTGAAGTCAGAAGTTTTCTTGGATTAGCCGGGTACTATCGAAGATTTATTGAGGGATTCTCCAAGATAGCCCGGCCCATGACGGAACTTCTTAAGAAGGAGAAGAAGTTCGCCTGGACAGAATCTTGTGAAAGAAGTTTTCAAGAATTGAAGCAAAGGTTGACAACCGCCCAGTGCTGACCCTACCGGATATTCATCGGGACTTTGTCATTTATTGTGACGCATCTCGACAAGGATTAGGGTGTGTGCTGATGCAGGACGGGAAAGTTGTTGCATATGCTTCCCGCCAACTCCGGACCCATGAGCAGAACTATCCGACCCATGATTTGGAACTTGCAGCCGTGGTGCATGCCCTTAAGATTTGGAGACATTACTTGATTGGAAATAAGTGTGAGATTTACACCGACCATAAGAGTTTAAAATATATCTTCACCCAACCGGATTTGAACCTAAGGCAGAGGAGATGGTTGGAGTTGGTTAAGGACTACAATTTAGAGATCCATTACCACCCTGGAAAGGCAAATGTTGTAGCCGACGCCTTAAGCCGGAAACCCTATGGACCCAAGGATGGCCACCTATGCGAGGAAATGGCACGATTAAATGTGCACATCGTTCCTCGAGGTTCCAGCCAGGTGCTAAACGTCCAATCGACATTAGAAGATAAGATTAGAGAAGCCCAAAGCTCGGATCGAGAGTTAGTAAAAATTTGCAAACAAACTGGAGAAAACAAAGCACCGGGCTTCAGGGTAGACGATAAAGGAACGTTATGGTACGAGAATAGGATTTGCGTACCCCAGAATGGAGATTTCCAGAAATTGATCATGGACGAAGCCCACAACTCGGCCTACTCTATCCACCCGGGATCCACCAAAATGTATATGGACATAAAGCAAAAATATTGGTGGAACGGAATGAAGGCGGATATTGCAAGATTCGTGGCTCATTGTGACACTTGTCAAAGGATAAAGGCCGAGCATCAAAAGCCGGCAGGATTATTGCAACCCTTGCCTATTCCGGTGTGGAAGTGGGATGAGATAGGAATGGACTTTGTAGTGGGACTACCCCGAACACAGAAGGGACACGATTCCATATGGGTAATTGTGGATCGACTCACTAAATCGGCACATTTCATACCCGTAAGGACCACTTATGGCGGAGAAAAGCTGGCAAAACTTTACGTGGAAAATATAGTGAAGCTACATGGAGTGCCCAGCAGAATCGTCTCGGATAGAGGGACCCAATTTACATCTAGGTTTTGGAAAAGCCTACATAAAGCCATGGGTACTCAGTTAGATTTTAGCTCCGCATACCACCCACAGACGGATGGTCAAACCGAGAGGGTGAATCAGATCATGGAAGATATGCTGAGAGCATGTGTCCTGACCTATGGAAACGATTGGGAACAGAGTCTGCCCTATGCAGAATTCTCGTACAACAATAGTTACCAAGCCAGCCTGGGTATGTCGCCATTCGAAGCCCTCTACGGAAGAAAGTGCAAAACTCCCTTGATGTGGTCGGAAGTTGGAGAGCGTGCACTAGTAGGACCCGCGCTCATAAAAGAAGTAGAAGAAAAAGTAGCGGAAATCCGCGAGAAATTAAAAGCGGCTCAGTCCCGACAAAAGAGCTATGCGGACAAGAAGAGGCGGGAGATAAGCTTCAATCCGGGAGATTTTGTCTATCTCAAAGTCTCACCCATTCGAGGGACACGAAGGTTTCAGGTACAAGGAAAATTAGCCCCTCGATACGTTGGGCCGTATCGGGTTCTGAAGAAGGTAGGAGCAGTGGCATACCGACTAGAGTTACCGGAAGAAATGTCAGATATACATCCAGTGTTTCACGTCTCGCAATTAAGGAGATGTTTGAGAGTACCCGAAGGAGAACACGTGCTGGTAGAAACAATAGATCTGCAACCGGATCTGCGATATCAAGAAGTGCCGGTCAGAATCCTGGACACCGTCACTAGGAGAACGAGAAACTCCGAAGTACGGATATGCAGAGTTCAATGGAGCAGACATGGGGTGGAGGAAGCGACTTGGGAACGCGAAGAGGCGCTAAAGAAGGAGTTTCCCCATCTATTTAGGGGCCAGCCGAATCTCGAGGACGAGATTCATTTAAGTGGGGTAGGTTTGTGACGCCCTAAAAATTTACCAAAATCAAATCACGCGTTAGAACGGTTCGATTAAAGATCGCTCGTCGCCAGACCATAGCCCTAACCCCTGACCGCATCGCCATCCCATCCCGCGCCGCTCGGAAGCCTGCCGTCCGCGCGCGGTCATCGCCGCGAATAGCGCCGGCGCAAGACATTTCTCGCGCAGCGCGCGAATCCCGCGCACGCGTGGCCGATCGGCCGCGGCTGCGGCCGCGATTGGCGCCGACGCGATTTCTTTTCCCCTCGCCGTTCCCCTCGCGCCGCGCGCTTCCCCGCGTGGCCGACCGGCCGCGGTCACCGCCGCGACCGGCGCCGGCCCTTTTCCCCCTCTCTTTTTCTTTTCTTTCCCTTTATTTCTTTTTCCCTTTTTTCTTCTCTCCTTTTTCCTTTCTTTCTTTTCTCCCTCCCCTCCCTTTCTTCCTCCTCCCTTCCTCCCTGTTTTCCTCCTGCTCCTGAACACCGCCGGCCCTGGCTGCTCGCCGCACCAGCCACGCCAGCCCCTTTCCCCCCCTGCGCGCGTGCCCGTGCGCCAGCCCCGCCCTCGCCCTGGCCGCGCCGTACCGCGCCGCTCGCGCACGCGCGTGCCCGCCCCCGGAACGCGGCCGCGCCGCCCGTCGTCAAGCCGTGCCGCCCGCCGCTGCTCTCCACCGCGCCCCGCGCGCACGAGCACGCCCTGTTCCTCCGCGTGCCGTGCCGCCCGCTGCTGCCGCACACCGCCGCCGTCCTGGACACGCACTGCACACCGCGTCGCGACACGGACGAACGGACAAGTCGCCATTAATGGCGCCCGCGGAGCCGCCGGCCGAGACCCCCTCCACCGCCCTTCCCCCGGCCTATAAATAGCCTTCCCCGCACCTCAGCACCCCCACCATCGCGCCATCACCACCAGCTCCCTTCCCCAAGCTTCCACCGCCGCCCCCGCCGAGCCGCACGGCCGCCGCCGCCTGCCCCACGCCGGCCCGCCGCCTCGCGCAGCCCCCGCCCGAGGTGAACCCCAAAAAGGGACCCCCTCTTCCTCCTCCCCCTTTTCCCCCACACGCCCGAGCCGATTAGGCCCTAGGGCCGCCGGATTTGGGGCCGGCCGAGCCCCCCCATCCCTCCTCTGTTTCACGTGGTGAGGGGAGGAAGAAGAAGGGCAGTTTTGCCCAAAACCCCCCCCCTTCTCCTCTATCTGGTTAAAAACCCTCCACCCTTTGACACCTTTGCGAAAAGAACCTATTCCTTTTGCTATTTCCAAAACTAGACCCCCCCATGATATAAATTTAATTTCAAGTAGATCCCTCGCACTTTATGTTATGCCTCTTATATTTCCAAGATTTACAAAAAGGCCCTTCTGTTTCTAGAAAGTTTACGAGCAAGCCCCTGGACCCCTGTTTAAGCCCTGAAACCACCTTTAGCGCGTCATTTTATGTGCGAAACGACCTCCGATTGACCCGAAACTTTACCACGCCCTTTCTAGTATAGTTTTAGCCATGCCATTAAGAAACCACCCAGAGATATTGCCCCTAACTCCGTAACTAAATTATTTCCGATTCAAGCCTATCGGTGAAAGTTTTTAGTTCTTTCGCTTGATTGTGTGTCTGTTTGTTTGCGTCGTAGGACACGGAGTGAACGACGAGGTTCCCGGCCGCGACCAAGCAACTGAGGACCAGTACTGCGACCCCGAACCCGAAGGACAGTGCTCCGATCAGGACTTCCCGCAAGGGTTTGACGATGGCAAGTTCAATTCCGCCCTTTGATGCATGTTTCTGTCCTAGTTTTTATAAACACAACCCAGTGGCCTGTTTTATAAAATTGCATAGATTTGCGTGCTGGAAACCTGGTAGGATAGCCATCCTTGTTTGAGATACCCATACTTTGACCGCCTGATTTATAAAGAAAATGCGTGCGTGTGGGAAGGGATAAAATGTGATTTTGAAAAGCGAGTCAGACGGGATGGATGGCATTCCTGTGTGGATTGCCGCTGGTGTGCTCGTACCTGTGTGGTAGGGCAAGGGAGGGAGATGTCCATCCTGTCACCCCTAAGGACCGAGTTGTTGTGACATCTCACCTAGCTTCTTGTCGTGCAAGCCACTTGACCGTTGTATGGGCAACGGCTTGGCCTAACCCCACTAGTTAGTCTGATAGCCATCAGGAGAGCTGGGAGCAACGGGTGGTCAAGGAGATGGGATAAGCTCTATGTGACTTATGCCCCGGTTAAACCTCGGTGTTAGGTCGAATGACCCCTTGATAGATCCCGTGGTGGCTAGTCAAGTCTAACTACGGTGGGTAAGGGCTTCGATGGGATCTGCACCGGCACTAAGGTGTTCGTGCTGTGGTACCCCACCTGTGGGTAAAGTTGCACACCTCTGCAGAGTTAGAATCTATTCGAATAGCCGTGCCCACGGTACTGGGCAAGTTACGGTGTGGTCACATAACTAGTGTTTCTCTCTGGGAAATGGTTGAACTGGTGTGAGTTGTTTAAAAAGTATCCGGCAATGGTGCTGTGTGCTACGACGGACGGGGAGTCCGGTAGCGGCTTGAAACTTGGATCCGTGAGGATCGACATCGTGTGTTCTTAGACACTTGAAAATTTGTTTTGAAAAATGCTTTTAAAACGAACCCTTGCATATAATTGTGTTTCCGCAAAAGAACCGTAACTTTATCCTTGAACTATCCTGTGCATCTAATTCTGTTATAACCCCCCCCCCCCCGTGGGTGTGATTGGACTTGCTGAGTACGTTTGTACTCACCCCGCTCTTACTCTACAGTGGAGGACCCCGACTACATCCCCGAGAACGACGAGTAGGGTCCCGTCCTGCACCCAGTCTTGCCTGTGGGTGAGGTCACCGTTGGAGCTCCGCATGGCGCAAGACTCTGATGATCCCTTGTTCGCAGTTAGTGTAGTAATATGGGTTTTTGTTGTAATCCTCGCGATAGTGGTGCTTCACTGCCCATTACCGCGAAGAGTTGTACGGTGATGTATCATCTGATGTAATAAAAGTGTTATCAGCCTCCTGGGACTGATAAAGTAACACTTTTAAGTCTTCCCTGATGGGGGGGGACGCTTCACTGGGGCGGCGGTGGAGGCGGTGGCTGAGTGTGAATCTGCTGCAGAGCCTGAACGGTGTTGTTCAGGGTCGCCATCATCTGCATCTGGAGTTGGAAGAACTGCTCTGGGGTCAGTGGTGGCGGCATCGGCACCGGCTAACCAGTACTCTGGTTGTTCTGCTCCTGCTGGTCAGAACCGGAACCGGTGCGCCTGGTGTTCACCATCTGATTGCAACAAACAAAATTTTATAAGAACGAGATATTGTGCGGCTACGGAAATGAAACTTCGGAAGGATATGATAGAGAGAAGAGGAATATAGGTTTTACCCCCAACGTTCTAACTCAATTTTTATTATTTAGTCCAAGTTGTGTTAGGGTCGATTTGCATAAGCAAGTTTAACTACTAGACTATGCAATCAACCAAAAATCCAAATCAAACATTTGCACAATAACAAACATTCAAGACTCACAACTTAGTCGAGTTTAACACACTACTCGACCAAAACACTCGTTCTAGCGTATTTTCATAGGGATAGCCTAAACTTATGGATTACAATATTAGGCGACTCAGGCCAATGTCTACGGAAAACTCAAGCTGTTTCTCAGAAAAGACAGGAGAGATAGCAAATCAAGGGCTTAAGACTCAAGGAATAGAGGCAGGAAATGACGTTTGAAGGTTTGCGGAACCAAGGCAAGAGAAAAGAAGTCCTATACTCGTCCAGATCTATCTAGGCTTCGTCCTACAATCGATATGGCTCTGGTACCAATCCTGTCACACCCGATTTATAAAGAACATAAATCGAGTAATCATATATGCGCCAGGATCAAGTCACGCATATATACAACAGAATCATCAAGATATTATAACACATATCATGGATAACAATAATATAAATCATAAATAAATCATAAATGAATTATTTTATTACAACCGAATCAAGAATCGGTTCAAGAATTGCGGAAGCGTAAAAGAGATACATGAAGAGTAGGGCGCCACAGGGACGTCGACTGGGAGACAAACGCCTAGAAGTCGTCGAAGCCGCTAACGTAGTCCTCCACGTTGCCGGGCACTGAGCAGCAGTCAAAGGTATCCAAAGGACAGAAAAGTAGAGAGGCAAGTGTGAGTACAAACTCGTACTCAACAAGTATAACACAAACTATGAGGCTCTAGGTTGGCTGACTCGACAGCATTAGCTTTTAGTCTTGGCAAAATTTTATTAAAACTATTTACTACAAGTGGATGAATTACCATAAACCCACATTCCATAATAAATTAATCAGTATTAATTAAGAACTACTGAAAACCATCCAAACCAAACCACCCGGGGAATCTCCCTAATCAAAGGTTGATAGCCCCACTAATCAAAAGGAGGATCTGGGCCGCTCATGACTGTGAGCACAGCTGATATATCAGTTTTACACTCTCGAGAGGTTGCACAACTTTACCAACAAGTCGTGAGCTATGCTAGTTGTTCATCACACTTCCTTAGGTGAGATGGCTAGCAAGCACACTACGAGACCGTTACAAAGGATCATGCTGGTAAGGTGTAACAGCTAAGGATTCTGGATCAGCGACGATGGGGCCCACCTCCGGAGGTACAAGACACACAGCACAGACCAAGCCGGAGGAGCAGGGACCATTGACGCCTACCACCCCTCTTGCCCATGCAGGTAAGTTACTCCCGAACCAACACGACCTAATTAGTATGTCAAGACCGTCCCATTCCAGTCTTGTGGTTGCACGGTTGTCCCAGGTTATCGCTCTATGAACCGGTCCTTATGGAGAGTGGCCAACCAAGCACTAAGCACCGTGCTGGCCCCCTAAACCATGTTTCTATCAAAACATCTTTTAAGGAGACGTGAGCCGCTCAAGCACACAGCACAGAGGGCCACTCTCAGAGTTAAGTTGCATATAACTATTAATCAAATTAATTAAAAAGGGCCAAGTGTTATAGCGCAGCAACCTAGCACAACTAACCAAAATGCAACCCAAGGTACAATATACAGGATAAAAGTGGCTAGGAAATCCTTATAGGCATATAGAATTAAAATGCAGTACGAAATTGTGTTTAAAAGTGATAGAAGGTTCATGTTATACTTGCCTTCCTCAAAGTTCTCCTGCTGCTGCTCAAAAGCTTCAGAAGATGATGGCTCCTGGTACTGGTCCAAAGGCTCCGCGTCTACTCACGATCATCAAGCATGGTCCAGACATACACATATGCACAAACAATAGCAAACTATAAGAAACAGTACAACATTACATAGAAACAGCACACCAAACTATTCTAAAGCTATTCTATGCGTTACAACGATTGCGCGGGTCTAAACGAGTAAAACAAGACTTGACTGCAAATAGTTTTGAACTAAGGGTGGACCGCGGGTTGATTTCCCGAAAGGGCAGGGACTCTTTAGCAAAACGAGCGAGCCGAACCGGTACGCTTTAACCTGGGCCGCCGGATCTAACATCTACAGCCCAGATTAGATCCTAACAGCGAAGGGGTACACGTGCCTAACAGCCGTTGGATCTTGATCCTACGCTCCGAACCCTCTCTTACCTCGGCTCTAATATGGTGCGCTAGATCGAAGACGGACGGCTCAGATTCAATCACAGGGGCGAACCGGTACGCACGATTTGGGTCCCTCGGATCCCGATCCCACGGCTCAGATCTGCCTCGAGCTCGGTCTAATCTCACGCGCTCAACACCGATCGGACGGCTCAGGGGAAAAGGGGGGCCCGGGGCGGCGATTGCTCGCCGGCGACCACTCCCGCGGCGGCGGCTCGCCAGAGATGGCCGATCTCGGCCTTCCGGGCCCTATTTCGGACTGGATCAGGCCCGGGAGGATGCTCGCGACATGCGTAATCCACCTGGGCAGTTGGCGCAGGTCCGCGGGGACGCAACGGCTCACGCCACGGCAAGGGCGGCTCGGGTCGACAGAGCTCGCCGGCGTGCATGCGTTCCCGTGCCTACGGCGGCCTACGATCCATGACAGCTAGCGCTAAAGGTCCGGGGGGGAAGTTGTGGTGCTCACCAACGTGCGGAACAGGCTGGAACGCGGCAGCGTGATGCCCTCGACGGCGGACCGGCGGTGGAGGTGATCGGGGCTCGTGGGAGGGGCGGCTGCCGAGGGTCTCCGAGCTCCTGATCACCGGAAACCGACGCGTGGAGGTCCTGTGAAGGCGTGTAGGGGGTCAGCTCGGCCCATGGCCTACCGGCGGTGAGCAATTGCCTGCGGCGGCGGCGTGCGGCTTACCTGAACCCGAGCGGCGGGAGGGGCAGCTGCAGAGGCGGCGGTGACTGGGGCTCGCGTGCTTCAGAGGGTTAGGGTCCAGGGGTGAGTGCAGGGGCCAATTAAGGGCCGGGCGGAGGCTGGGCGTGCGTGCCCGCGGCGTGCGCGGAAAGCACGGTGGGGACCGTGGCGTGCGGAGGAAACGGATAGGCTCAATGGACCCGCGCGACACTGGCTCGGGTGGCGAAGGTTCTAGAGAGGAGGGGGAAGCTCGGTCGTGGGCCGGAATGCGGGCTCGGGTGCAGGGCAGAGGAGTGGACCCAAGGTGCAGAAGCGCGGCCGGCGGGGAAGGAAACAGAGGAGGGGGGATCGGGCGTTGGGAGGAAGGAGAAAGGGGAGGCACCGACGGGTGGGGTCGGGCGGCCAGTGGGAGAGAAGAGAGGGCGCGGGCTGAGGGGGAACTGGGCCGGGGCGCGGCCCACGCGAGAGAGGGGAAGGAAAGGGGGCCCGAGGGGGAGAGAGGGGGAGAGGTGAGTGGGCCGGGCTGGTAGAGGATTTGGGCTGCCTTCTCCTCTTTCTTCTTCTTTCCTTTTCCTTTTCTATACTCAAACTATTCAAACAAAACTATTTGAACTCAAACAAATTCGAATTCAAACCTTATAAACTCAACACAAGGAAAACAATGCTCCAGCATGAATGCACAAACATGTTGACCTTACAATAAATTTTATTTTCTTGTGTTGTAAAATTAATTTAAATGCAAGACAAATTAGAGAAAACCCTGGAAATTTTATTTAAGCCCAAATAAATTCCTTAAAATTTGGAAAAATTACATTAGGGTGTTACTGCGCCGCAAAGTCTCAGGCACCTACTGGTGGTAGATCATAGGATAGATCGGCTCTAGGAGCAATCGGCTCCCCTTTTTGTAATAATTTCCCCTTATGAATAAAGTCCTTTAATTTTAATCCGCAACTTGTCAAGAAGCTGATTTCCTGGAAGCCGATGGCAACGCATCGGTCCTTTCCCTTAAAATACCGATCCGGATTTGAGTCAATCCCTGACCCAATTCCATGTTTTGCTTAAATCCGGAACCTTCCCAAAATAGATCTTCAAAGATTCCCCGAATCCAAGTTACTCTCCAAAACCCTTGCTCATAAATCCAATCACAAAAACCCAGACCAAAGCCTCAAAGCACAAACTGAAAACTTGCGCAACAAACCCTAGATGTAGTTTCCAGGCCTTCGATCTTTGTTGGAGCTTCAGATGGCGGATCCTTCGAATGCTGATGCGGGCATCCTTGGTCTGAAGGTAAAACTCTGACCTTTGCTAATTTAATGAAGTAATTATTCGATCCCTTGAAGCATTAAATGATCCCTTCCGGTTATTTGGCTCTTATTGATTCTTTAGGTTTCAGATATTCTTTTGTTGCATCCTTCTTCCCCCAATTCCTTTTGTCTTGGGCCTCGTTCTTACGAGAGTCTAGTAGATCTGATTTCTTGCGAGGCTAACAGGATCCCATTTGTAAGCCAAGGCATAGATTTAGATTCCTCGGCTGACAGCCTGCGTGCCTGGCCGAATCCTCCCAAGGGCTGGTGTCTTGGTACAACAGAGTAGCAAAAACCTACCAATCCACATGGGATACCATCGGAATAGCTGATGCTTTATCTCTGTCATTGTCCCCTCTTGAGAAGAATGAAAACCTTCTAAAGACCATCGGCTATTTTTGGTCTGATGCCTTGAACTGATTTCTATTTGGCCATGGCCCAATGACTCCTACCCTCATAGATGTCATGATGCTTACTGGTTTGGATACTGCATCGCCCAGCCCTTCTGCCTTCAAACTGCCTGAGGTCCCATTTAAATTATCCTCCAAAACAGAATGCACAAACTGGGGTGCCTACCTGAACCACCACATCAAAACCAAAGGCTCTGTAACTGAGAAAGAACATACGGCCTTTCTGAATCTTTGGTTGGAACACTTCCTATTTTGCAGTCTTTCCCTTGCCCCAACTAAAAACTACCTCTCCTTAGTATATGAACTGGCCAGAGGTAGTACCGTTGGCCTCGGTAAATTGTTTCTTAGGGAGGTCTATCAGTATCTTCACCTGATGTCTTCGAGCCTGCTTACCCATAAGAAACTCAGAACCGGTGGTCCCTGGTGGTTCATCTAGTTATGGGCTCACCTATATTTTCAGAACCACATGCCAAACTTCCCTATTCTGGCCGATAACTCTTTTCCAAATCAGAGTGGGAGACGAATCAGGTGTACCAGCTTCGGCCAGGCTTTGTACAGTCTTCCTGGTAGCAAATTGAATCCCACACACGCGTCAAGCTGGTTTAGGATATTCTACTGAGGCCTACACAACCCAATCTTCCTCCCTTATACATATTCTGAGATTTTTTAGAACCCAATCGCCTTTAGATTGGCTGACTTTGCCGATGATGATAGTACTCGGCATTTATACTCTTATCATGATCCACCCTTGCTTCCTTCCAGTTGGCATGAGCACCTCCAACAGAATCATCAAGCCAGGTTATGAGTTTTACCAGCCGGTCGTAGCAGCCCGGCAATTTGGTCTTGGGCAAGTTCCTTCCCGCCTCTTCCTCCACCATCTGACAATAAGTAGAGATGACCTGCCTGATAATCTCACCAGCCAAAGATGCTATAGCCTATTTACTGATCTCCACATCCCAATCCCTGTCGACTTATCATTCACTTCTTCGGCCATCGGTTTTGAGAACTGGTGGTTAATGTGGAAGACTCATGTCTTTCGAAAAGCCTTGGGGCCAATGCTGCAGCAGATTGATGCTGAGTATGAAGCCCCTGAGGAAGAGGTATTACTATCAGTTCAGTACTTCTTCATGACTCCGCTTAACCCCTTCTCTAATTCCGTTTGTTTTCTCTGTAGCAGGAGGATGGTCCAGAGCCTAAGAATGATGATGGCTCCACTTTCAAGTTCTTACCAGTTGCCACCGTAGTCCTCTTTGGCAAGAACGCACCTCCCCCGACAAAGGTCATAATGCGGATCTAGCCTGATTCTGCAAAATCGGACTCCAAGAGAAAGCGAGCCTCCGACATTGCCGCCCCCCGAGCCCAAACTAAGGCGAGTAAGTTGATTGTTAGGAAGATTTGGAAGGAAGCTGGGCCATCTTCTACCGATCAAGAAGCTCCGAACGTCAACCAGGTTTGGATTGTCCCTTTATAATTGGTCCTCTGAACATGTATACTTCGACTTAATTGCTCTCTCCTTGCTTGCAGGCCGATATCGTGGATATTTCTAGCGGGGAAGAGCAAGCCTGTGACATGTATACTTCGACTTAATTGCTCTCTCCCAACTCTAGAAGCTCCAGAGAACCCTGTGACAGCAGTCAACCCCTTGGTCAACCTTTAGGATCTAATCCTGGAAACTCCAGAGCGTCTTGCAACAACAGTCGACACTCTAGTCAACCTTCAGGAGCTGCAGGAGCCGATTATCACCTCATCGGCTATCAATCCTTCTCCAGAAAGGATGCATCTGCAGGAGCCGATCGCCACCTCATCGACTATCGATCCTTCTCCAAAAAGGGTGCGTCTGCAGGAGCCGATCATCACCTCATCGACTATCGATCCTTCTCTAGAACAGGTGCATTATATCTCCGAGCCGTTTGCATCTTCCTTTCCCTGTGCCGTACTAATTTTCTATCTTCTTTCAGGTTCTAAACCTCTCGGAGTTGCTCTCATTTGACCCTGCATCCGTCGGTTCGGCCATACTCGAAGTGGATGATCATCAGCCACAGTCGACCGGTGTCGCCAGCCAACTCCTTCGCATAAAGGGCCTGCTATCGGTTCCAATTGATGCTTTGGTCCAGGACTCCAACGGAGTGAGGCAAATTCTTGAGGAGATCAGGCCCCAACTCCCGAAAGACCTTCAGATCAAGCTCTGGCCAACCGGACATCTCCCTTTCTTTCACGCAAAGGTAGAAAAGGCTCGGCAGAGAATTGAAGCCCGTCGCTCGCAAGCCCCCATGAAAACTGATATTGCCGAGAGGTGTCGACTGCTTAACAAGAAGAAGGCGGCTTTGGAAGCCAAGACTGATACTTTTGCACATTCTCAAAGGCTTCATCTTCTGGAGAAGGAGTTAGAGGACCTCAAGGCAAAGGTCCGGGCAACCGAGCAGCGCATCCAGGAAGAGAAGAACCTCATAGCCAGCTCCAAATGAGAAGCAGAGGTCCTGACTGCCCAGCTAAAGATAGAACTTGCAGAGCTGAGCGTTTTGAGTCAACAGGTAGTGTCAGGTGATGTAACACCCTAAGGTAAAATTTCGAGATTTATAATGAATTTAATTGGGCTCCAGTAATTTTCTAAGGATTTATTTTGCCTAGCTTGCATTTATTTATAATTTAATTCACAAGTGATTAAAATTTATTTTAGGTTCAACATGTTTGTGCATTCATGCTGGTGCATAAGTTTTATTTGGTTGAGTGCATAGGGGTTGAATTCAAATTTGGGTTGAATTCAAATAGATTTGAGTTGGTGCGGGAAAAGTAAAGGAAGGAAACAGGAAGGTAGATCAGTCATTCCTTCTTTTCTCAGTCATTCCCGTTCTTTTCTCAGTCATTCCTGTTCTTTTCTTAGTCATTCCCATTCTTTTCTCAGTCATTCCCATTCTTTTCTCAATCATTCCCGTTCTTTTCTCTGTTATTCTTTCTTTCTCAGTCATTCCCCCAGTTTGGGCCCACCTGTCGGTGACCATCTCTTTATTTTCCTTCTTCTTCCTCGTGCCCGACCTCCCCTGTTTCTCCTCCGCCGTCCCGGCCGCTTCCTCGCTGCCTGTGGCCCCGCTCCGCCCTCAGTGCGCTCGATCGAGGCCCACTGACCAGGCTTGCCGGTGCCCTCACCTTCTAGAAGCTGAGCCCCAAAGCCCGGGAGTTCGCAAATCCGTTGCGCGATCCGCTTTCACCGCAGGGTCCACGGCACGCACGCCTAGGGCATTCCCACCGCCTCTTAAGCTACCAGGCCGCCTCTCTTGTGACTTCCCGAAACCGCGACCGCAACCCTAGCCATGCCTAGCTCGCTCTCGCCGTCGAATTTCGCCACGACCGCCATTGCCGGTGAGCTCGGCCGCTACCAAAATTGATCGCCGCCGGCGTGTTTCCGTACTCCCTAACTCCCGTGTTACCTTCACAGCACCACCCCGAGTCGATCCACGGTGACCAGAAGCACGGAGGCCCCTGCATCGTCTTCCTCCACGAGCGCCGCCCATCCTCGCCGCTCGGCCCTCGCCGCCGACCACCCTGCGCTGTTTCACCGGCCAGTTCGAGCCCTCGGTGAGCAACAGCACGTTCCCCTGGTCCTTTTGCGCTAGATGTCGTGGACCTTAGCCCGTTTTCGTAGCCGGAACACCGCACGCCAAGCGAGCTTCGCCGCGCAAACCCGCTTCCGCCACCGCGCGCGCAATCCCGAACTACCCCAAGGCTCACAAGTGCCTCAGGTGGATCGCGCGTGTCACGCTGATCGTGACAGACCCAAGCCCCGTTCGATTTGACCCCCGGAGCATTGATTTCGCCCAGCTCCGGTGGCGCGCCGCCGCGGAAACCGATCTCCGGCGACCCCTCCTCCGCCGGCCGCGTTCTGTCAGATCGGACTGGTCCGATCCAGATCAGACCTGTCCGGACCCCCGCCGTGCAGATCGGACCGTCCGAACTAGATTGGGTCCGAACCGTCTGATCCAGATCGGACGGTCCAGATTGGAGGATACCCCTTCAGCCGTGGCAGTTTTGTTAAAGAGCCCCTGAGCTTTCCAGAAATAGGGTCCACCATCCCTGGAGCGCAGTTCTACACGTTAGACCCTGTGTCTATAGTTTAATTATGTCTAGGTCCCTAGTTTTTGCCCAGAAACCCCCTGGAAGTTCTGTTTTCTCGCAGAAAAGCCTTTGAACATTGTTTTAGCTCTAGTTTTCGCGTCTTAGCTCCGTTTTAGGTGGTTTTTACGCTCACGCGATCGTTGTAACGCGTAGAACAGTTCTACCATGGTTTTGTGTGCTGTTTTTATGTAATGTTGTACTGTTTCTTATCTTTTGTTTTTGTTTGCATGAATGTGTATGTGCTGGACCATGTTTTGGCGTTGCGATCGTGAGTTAATGGTTATATGCAACTTGATCCTGAGAGTGGCCCTCTGTGCTGTGTGCTTGAGCGGCTCACGTCTCTTAAAATATGTTTTTGTTAGAAACATGGTTTAGGGGGCCAGCACGGTGCTTAGTGCTTGGTTGGATACTCTCCATAAGGACCGGTTCATAGAGCGACAACCTGGGACAACCGCGCAACCACAAGACTGGAATGGGATGGTCTTGACTTACTAATTAGGTCATTTTGGTTTGGGAGTAACTTACCTGCGGCGCAAGAGGGGTGGTAAGCTTCTATGGCCCTCGCGCTACGAGGCTTGGTCTGTGCTGTGTGTCTTGTACCCCCTCGAGGCTAGCTCCATAGTCGTTGATCCAGAATCCTTAGCGGTTACACCTTACCAACGTGTCCTTTGTAACGGTCTCGTAGTGTGCTTGCTAGTCATCTCACCTAAGGAAGTGTGATGGACAACTAGCGTGGCTCACGACTTGTGGGTAAAGTTGTGCAACCTCTCGAGAGTGTAAAACTGGTATACTAGCCGTGCTCACGGTCATGAGCGGCCCAGATCCTCCGTCTGATTAGTGGGAATCTATCTTGGGTGGTTTGGTTTGGTTCTCAGTAGATTTATGGTTAATCTTGATTAATTATTATGTAACTTGGGTCATGGTAATTCATCCACTTGTAGTAATTAGGTTTAATAAAATTTGCCAAGATTAAAAGCTAATGCAGTTGAGTCAGCTAACCCTAGAGCCTCATAATTCGTGTTATACTTGTTGAGTACAAGTTGTGTACTCACACTTGCCTTCTCTACTCTTCTGTTCTCTCTGGGACATCTTCGACTGCTGCTCAGTACCAGGCGATGTGCAGGACTACATCAGCGGACTCGACGATTTCTAGGCGTTGTCTCCCAGTTGACGTCCCTGTGGCGCCCGGCTTTTCATGTATTTATTTTACGCTTCCGCATTCCTTGAACTGATTCTTGATTCAGTTGTAATAAAGATATTCGTTTATAATTTATACGCTTTTATTTCGAGATACGTGTTGTGATATCTTGATGATTCTGTTGTATATATGCGTGACTTGATCCTGGTGCATATATGATTGCTCGATTCATGTTCTTATAAATCGGGTGTGACAGGATTGGTATCAGAGCCGTGTCGACTGTAGGACGAAGCCTAGATAGAAATGGTCGACTTTAGGGATTTCCTTCCTCTTGCCTTGCTTCCGCAAAACTCACACAATCATTTCTGCTTCTATTCCTTGAGCTCTAAACCTCGATTTTGCTAATCCTCTCTGCATTTTCCGAGGGTTAGTCTGGTATTTTCCGTAGACGTTGGCCTGCAAATTTTTCTATATGTCCTCATAAGCCTAGGCTGCCCTGCAAAGGAAAAAGAATATGCTAGAGCGCCTGTTTGTTTTAGTCGAGTGGTGTGATAAACTCGGCTAATGTTTGAATATTGAGTGTTTGTGATTGTGCAACA
Organism: Panicum hallii; assembly: GCF_002211085.1. NCBI lineage: Eukaryota > Viridiplantae > Streptophyta > Magnoliopsida > Poales > Poaceae > Panicum > Panicum hallii. The sequence continues at coordinate 18,477 of NW_020356359.1, forward strand.
TGTTTGATTTGGATCTTTGGTTGATTGCATAGTTTAGAAGTTAAACTTGCTCATGCAAATCGACTTTAAAGCAGACTTAAATTAAGTAATAAAATGGAGTTAGATCGTTGGGGGTAAAACCGTACACTCTTTTTCCTCTACTTTATCATGTCAGAGTTTCCTTCCAGAAGTTGTACAATATCTGTCTCTCATAAGTTTCGCTCTGCTGCAAACAGATGGTGAACACCAGGAGCACCGGCACAGGTTCTGGCCAGCAGGGACAGAACAACCAGAGTACCGACCAGCCGCTACCGATGCCTCCACCCCTGACTCCGGAGCAGTTCTTCCAACTCCAGATGCAGATGATGGCCACTCTGAACAACACTGTTCAGACTCTGCAGCAGATCCATGCTCAGCCGCCACCTCCTCCACCGCCGCAGCCCCGCAACAAGCGTGCAGACTTTCTGAGGGGTCACCCGCCGACGTTCTCTCATGCGGCTGATCCACTCCAGGCTGACGACTAGCTTCGTTCAGTGGAGCGCTAGTTGGATGTCGCTCAGTGCGACGACAGGGAGTGAGTCCTGTACGCAGCAGGGCAGCTACGAGGCTCAGCTCTCGATTGGTGGGAGTCCTATCCAGCTCGGGACCGCGACGTCCTCACTTGGGTCCAGTTCCGGGAGCGTTTCAGGAACCACCACATCCCTGCTGGAGTGATGAAAATGAAGCACAAGGAGTTCCTTGCGCTTAAGCAGGTAAATTAGAGTAAAATCTTTCCGCAATTCCTATTTGAGCTCAAGCCCACCCTTGTTTATCTTCATGGAATTGGAAATGCTGAGTAATTTCCATTCTCCTTTTTCCGGTGATTATCCTTTCAGGGAGCTATGACGGTGACCGAGTACCGTGATCATTTCCTCCAGCTCGCTCGCTACGCCCCCGCTGAGGTCGCCAATGATGGCGATAAGCAGGAGCGCTTTAGGGAGGGACTCGATGACCACCTGGAGTACGCGCTCATGAACCACCGCTTCGACAACTTCAACCAGCTGGTCGACGCTGCCCTCAACACCGAGCGCAAACGCTGGGAGATTGAGGACAAGAAGAGGAAGATGGCTCCTGCTACGTCTGGTAGCAACACCCGGCCTCGGTACCAGTACCAGCAGCGCCAGCAGCAGTACCCACCTCGTCCTCAGCAGCAGCAGCAGGCGGGACAGGGCCAGAGGTTTCCAGCGCCTCCGGCACGCTCTGCTCCACCGGCTCCACCAGCTCCACGGCAAGGAGTGCCTACTCCTCCTGCCAGGCAGCAGGCTCCAGCACTCCCACGGGTGTGCTTTCACTGCGGCGAGCCGGGACACTACGCCAACGTCTGTCCCCGGAAGGCGCAGTCTGGACAGCAGGGGCACCCAGCTCAGCCCAAGGCTCCTTCTCAGGGCAGGGTGAACCACGTGACAGCCGAGTCAGCGGCTGAGGCTCCCAACGTGGTTATTGGTACGTTCATGGTCAATACTCACCCTGCTACCGTTCTTTTCGATACTGGTGCTACGCATTCGTTTATTACTCGGTCATTTGCTGAGAAACATCATATACCGGTATCCTGCATGAGGACTCCTATGGTAGTTACCACTCCTGGAGGCAAGATCCATACCTGCTCTATCTGTTCCAGGATTAGTTTGATCATAAGGGGGGTAGAGTTCCGCACCGGGCTTATTGTCATCGACTCGGTGGGTATTGATGTGATGTTGGGAATGGAGACCCTTGTTAGATGGGGTGTCAAGATTGATTGCGCTCAGAGGACTGTCCATTTGTCAGCACCGGATGGACAGGAGGTCACAGTCAGTGCTTCGGAGCCTTCCGGAATTCTTTGTCAGATGGAGGCTAGACCCACGAATGGTATTCGCGTGGTGTCTGAATTTTCGGATGTCTTTCCGGATGATCTGCCAGGCATGCCGCCTGACCGCGATATTGAGTTTTCTATTGATCTCTTGCCTGGCACAGCTCCTATTGCTAAGCGGCCCTATCGTATGGCACCCGTTGAGCATAAGGAAGTTAAGAAGACTATCGACGAGTTGCTAGCCAAGGGCTATATCCGTCGTAGTTTCGCTCCTTGGGCTTTTCCTGTATTGCTTGTAGAGAAGAAGGATGGCGCGAAGAGAATGTGCGTCGATTATCGAGATCTGAATGCAGTCACCATCAAGAACAAGCATCCATTGCCTCGCATTGAGGATCTCTTTGATCAGCTTCAGGGTGCTTGTGTATTCTCGAAGATTGATCTGCGTTCGGGTTATCACCAGCTGAAGATTCATCCTGAGGATATTCCGAAGACGGCATTCACCTGCAAGTATGGGCTATACGAGTATACGGTCATGTCCTTTGGCTTGACCAATGCTCCGGCTTTCTTCATGCATCTGATGAATAAGGTTTTCATGGATTATCTGGACACCTTTGTGGTGATATTCATTGATGATATCCTGGTTTATTCCAAGTCAGAGGCAGAGCATGAGAAACATCTGAGGCTTGTGTTGCAGAGGCTCAGAGAGCACAAGCTGTATGCCAAGCTCAGCAAGTGCGAATTCTGGATTGACGAGGTTCCATTCCTCGGTCATGTCATCTCCAAGGGAGGTATTGCTATGGACCCCGGGAAGGTGAAGGATGTGCTTGACTGGGTTGTACCGCAGACAGTGAAGGAAGTCCGCTCTTTTCTGGGCTTAGCAGGATATTATCGGAGGTTCATTGAGAATTTCTCCAAGATTGCGAAGCCTTTGACTTCCTTGCTAGAGAAGGGTGTGGATTTCTCCTGGACTGATGAGCGTCAGAAAGCCTTCGAGGAGCTGAAGAAGAGGTTGACTACGGCACCAGTCCTTACTCTGCTAGACCAGAGCAAGAGGTTTACAGTATATTGTGATGCTTCGAGGGATGGTCTCGATTGCGTTTTGATGCAGGAAGGCAGAGTCATAGCTTATGCTTCGCGGCAATTGCGCCGGCACGAGCTGAATTACCCCACTCATGATCTGGAGTTAGCCGCAGTTGTGCATGCTCTGAAGATATGGAGGCATTACTTGTTTGGGCAAAGGTGTGACATTTACACCGATCACAAGAGCCTCAAGTACATTTTCACTCAGAATGAGCTGAACATGCGGCAGAGAAGATGGCTAGAGTTGGTCAAAGATTATGACCTGGAGATTCACTATCATCCGGGCAAGGCCAATGTTGTAGCAGATGCTCTGAGCAGGAAGAGCTATGTTAACATGGCCGTGGCTTTTCAGATGCCTCAGGAGTTATGCGAGGAATTTGAGCAGTTGAGTCTGGGTTTCTTGCATCACACCTCGAGTGCATCATTCGAGGCAGAACCCACTCTAGAGGTGGAGATCAGGTAGCATCAGAAAGATGATAAGAAGCTGCAGGAGATTCGTGAACTGCTCAAGGTTGGCAAGGCACCTCATTTCAGAGAGGATGATCAGGGTACCTTGTGGTACAAGGGTCGGATATGTGTGCGAGATGTAGCGGATCTCAGGAAGCTGATCTTGAGCGAGGCTCATGATACGGCGTATTCTATTCATCCAGGTAGCACGAAGATGTATTATGACCTCAAGGAACGATTCTGGTGGTATGGAATGAAGCGTTCCGTTGCGGAGTACGTGGCTATCTGTAACACTTGTCAACGTGTCAAGGCAGAGCATCAGAGACCAGCAGGTCTGTTGCAACCGTTGAGGATTCCAGAGTGGAAATGGGAAGAGATCACTACGGATTTCATTGTGGGATTGCCTCATACCCAGAAAGGGTACAACTTCATATGGGTAGTAGTGGATCGGTTGACGAAGGTTGCTCACTTCATTCCGGTGAACACTACTTACTCCGGCGCTAGACTCGCAGAGTTGTACATCTCCAAGATTGTCTGTCTGCATGGTGTTCCGAAGAAGAACATATCTGACCGAGGATCTCAGTTCACTTCACGGTTCTGGGAGCAGTTGCATGATTCGCTGGATACGAATCTACGCTTCAGTACCGCTTATCATCCTCAGACAGATGGGCAAACAGAGAGAACCAACCAAGTGTTGGAGGATATGCTTCGAGCCTGCGCTATTCAGTATGGTACCAGCTGGGATAAATGCCTGCTGTATGCAGAGTTTTCGTACAACAATAGCTATCAGGCTAGTCTGAAGAAATCTCCTTTCAAGGCCCTGTATGGTCAGAAGTGCAGAACTCCGCTGTATTGGGATCAGATTGGCGAGAGGCAGGTGTTTGGTCCGGATATCATTGAAGAGGCAGAACAGTTGGTACAGCAGGTGCGCGAGAACCTAAGGGTCGCACAGACTCGTCAGAAGAGCTACACGGATGTTCGTCGTCAAGATTTGACCTTTGCAGTGGGTGATCATGTGTATCTGAAGGTCTCGCCAATGAGAGGAATCCGCAGGTTTAATGTGAAGGGGAAGTTAGCCCCTAGATACATTGGTCCGTTCAAGGTGTTGGAACGGAAGGGTGAGGTAGCATACCGCTTGGAGTTGCCTCCCAACCTCTTAGGAGTGCATGATGTGATCCACGCGTCTCAGCTGAAGAAGTGCTTGAGGGTGCCCGAAGAACAAGCCCCGTTGGAAGGGTTGGAAGTGCAAGAGGATCTGATCTACACCGAGCATCCGGTGAAAATCCTGGAGACGTCTGAGAGAATTACCAGAAACAAGAAGATCAAGATGTGCCGTGTTCAGTGGAGTCATCACATGGAGGATGAGGCTACCTGGGAGCGAGAAGATGAGCTGAGGAAGATATATCCCGATCTCTTTGCTAGCTAGCCTATTCGAATCTCGAGACGAGATTCCTGTAAGGGGGGTAGGTTTGTAACACCCTAAGGTAAAATTTCGAGATTTATAATGAATTTAATTGGGCTCCAGTAATTTTCTAAGAATTTATTTTGCCTAGCTTGCATTTATTTATAATTTAATTCACAAGTGATTAAAATTTATTTTAGATTCAACATGTTTGTGCATTCATGCTGGTGCATAAGTTTTATTTGGTTGAGTGCATAGGGGTTGAATTCAAATTTGGGTTGAATTCAAATAGATTTGAGTTGGTGCGGGAAAAGTAAAGGAAGGAAACAGGAAGGTAGGTCAGTCATTCCTTCTTTTCTCAGTCATTCCCGTTCTTTTCTCAGTCATTCCCGTTCTTTTCTTAGTCATTTCCATTCTTTTCTCAGTCATTCCCATTCTTTTCTCAATCATTCCCGTTCTTTTCTCTGTTATTCTTTCTTTCTCAGTCATTCCCCCAGCTTGACCCCACCTGTCGGTGACCATCTCTTTCTTTTCCTTCTTCTTCCTCGTGCCCGACCTCCCCTGTTTCTCCTCCGCCGTCCCGACCGCTTCCTCGTTGCCTGTGGCCCCGCTCCGCCCTCAGTGCGCTCGATCGAGGCCCACTGACCAGGCTCGCCGGCACCCTCACCTTCTAGAAGCTGAGCCCCAAAGCCCGGGAGTTCGCAAATCCGTTGCAAGATCCGCTTTCACTGCAGGGTCTGCAGCACGCACACCTAGGGCATCCTCGCCACCTCTTAAGCTACCAGGCCGCCTCTCCTATGACTTCCCGAAACCGCGACCGCAACCCTAGCCATGCCCAGCTCGCTCTCGCCGTTGAATTTCGCCACGACCGCCATTGCCGGTGAGCTCGGCCGCTACCAAAATTGATCGCCGCCGGTGTGTTTCCGTACTCCCTAAGTCCCGTGTTACCTTCACAGCACCACCCCGAGTCGATCCACGGTGACCAGAAGCACGGAGGCCCCTGCATCGTCTTCCTCTGCGAGCGTCGCCCGTCCTCGCCGCTCGGCCCTCGCCGCCGACCACCCTGGGCTGTTTCACCGGCCAGTTCGAGACCTCGATGAGCAACAGCACGTTCCACTGGTCCTTTTGCGCTAGATGTCGTGGACCTTAGCCCGTTTCCGTAGCCGGAACGCCGCACGCCGGCGAGCTCCGCCGCGCAAACCCGCTTCTGCCGCCGCGCGCGCAATCCCGAACAACCCCGAGGCCCACAAGTACCTCAGGTGGATTGTGCATGTCACGGTTATCGCGATAGACCCAAGCCCCGTTCGATTTGACCCCCGGAGCATTGATTTCGCCCAGCTCCGGTGGCGCACCGCTGCGGAAACCGATCTCCGGCGACCCCCCCGCCGCCGGCCGCGTTCTGTCAGATCGGACCGGTCCGATCCAGATCGGACCTGTCCGGACCCCCGCCGTGCAGATTGGACCGTCCGAACTAGATTGGGTCCGAACTGTCTGATCCAGATCCGACGGTCCAGATTGGAGGATACCCCTTCAGCCGTCGCAGTTTTGTTAAAGAGCCCCTGAGCTTTCCAGAAATAGGGTCCGCCATCCCTGGAGCACAGTTCTACACGTTAGACCCTGTGTCTATAGTTTAATTATGTCTAGGTCCCTAGTTTTTGCCCAGAAACCCCCTGGAAGTTCTGTTTTCTCGCATAAAAGCCTCTGAACCTTGTTTTAGCTCTAGTTTTCGCATCTTAGCTCCGTTTTAGGTGGTTTTTGCGCTCACGCGATCATTGTAACGCGTAGAACAGTTCTACCATGGTTTTGTGTGCTGTTTTTATGGAATGTTGTACTGTTTCTTATCTTTTGTTTTTGTTTGCATGAATGTGTATGTGCTGGACCATGTTTTGGCGTTGCGATCGTGAGTAGACGCTGAGCCTTTGGACAAGTACCAGGAGCCCCTTTTTGCAGAGCAGTTTGAGCAGCAGCAGGAGAACTTTGAGGAAGGCAAGTATAACATGGACATCCTATCACTTTTAAATACAATTCCATACTGCATTTTAATACTGTATGCCTATAAGGATTTCCTAACCACTGTTATCCTTTATATATATATACCTTGGGTTGCATTTTGGTTAGTTGTGCTAGGTGCTGCGCTCTCACGCATCTCAGTTCTTTTAAATTAAATTTGATTAATGGTTATATGCAACTTGATCCTGAGAGTGGCCCTCTGTGGTGTGTGCTTGAGCGGCTCACGTCTCTTAAAATATATTTTTGTTAGAAACATGCTTTAGGGGGCCAGCACGGTGCTTAGTGCTTGGTTGGCTACTCTCCATAAGGACCGGTTCATAGAGCGACAACCTGGGACAACCGCGCAACTACAAGACTGGAATGGGACGGTCTTGACTTACTAATTAGGTCATTTTGGTTTGGGAGTAACTTACCTGCGGGGCAAGAGGGGTGGTAAGCTTCTATGGCCCTCACGCAACGAGGCTTGGTCTGTGCTGTGTGTCTTGTACCCCCTCGAGGCTTGCTCCATAGTCGTTGATCCAGAATCCTTAGCGGTTACACCTTACCAACGTGTCCTTTGTAACGGTCTCGTAGTGTGCTTGCTAGTCATCTCACCTAAGGAAGTATGATGGACAACTAGCGTGGCTCACGACTTGTGGGTAAAGTTGTGCAACCTCTCGAGAGTGTAAAACTAGTATACTAGCCGTGCTCACGGTCATGAGCGGCCCAGATCCTCCGTCTGATTAGTGGAAATCTATCTTGGGTGGTTTGGTTTGGTTCTCAGTAGATTTATGGTTAATCTTGATTAATTATTATGTAACTTGGGTCATACTTGTTGAGTACAAGTTGTGTACTCACACTTGCCTTCTCTACTCTTCTGTTCTCTCTGGGACATCTTCGACTGCTGCTCAGTACCAGGCGACGTGGAGGACTACATCAGCGGACTCGACGATTTCTAGGCGTTGTCTCCCAGGTTACGTCCCTGTGGCGCCCTGCTTTTTATGTATTTATTTTACGCTTCCGCATTCCTTGAACTGATTCTTGATTCAGTTGTAATAAAGATATTCGTTTATAATTTATACGCTTTTATTTCGAGATACGTGTTGTGATATCTTGATGATTCTGTTGTATATATGCGTGACTTGATTCTGGCACATATATGATTGCTCGATTCATGTTCTTATAAATCGGGTGTGACAGGTGAGGACAAGGACGATGAAGCAGTGATTGCTAAAGCTGATCGCGTCCGCCTTGAGGCTATCGCAGCCATCGACGAGTTCCTTCAGTAGAATACTTTGTAATCACCTCTTGTAGCCCGTAGTCTCTCAAAACCTGCATGTATTCAAATTAAAATTCTAAAGTTGATGGTTATACATCGGCTATTTGACCAACTCAGTTTTTTTCTTATACATGGGCCGACTGTTTCAGCACCCTTTTCTTGTGTCCAGCCTGATGCGTAGCATTAGCTTTATTGCCCATCATCCCACATACTTGGGAAGTATTTCTTTAGATGTTGACCATTGACCGCCACCGGAAACTTGACGCCATCTAACTCCTCAAGCATATATGCATTCCCAGGTAGGACCTGGTCAACTCTATAAGGCCTATGCCAATTTGGAGACCATTTGCCATACGCTGCATCCTTAGTCCCCAATGGTAACACCGCTTCCCAAACCAGGTCTCCAACATGGAATTCTTTCGGCTTGACTTTCTTGTTGTACACGAGGGCTTCCTTGGCCTTATTTTCTCTGATCCTCTCAAGTGACCAAAGTCTGAGCTCCGTAAGATCCTCAATATTGTCATTCGTCAAAGCAACATATTCTTCAGCTGTTAGGTCATTTTGGAACTCTATGCAAGTCGAGCCGGCCGTAATCTCCCATGGTAATATAGCCTCCTGTCCGTACACCAGGTGATAAGGAGAAGTTTTTGTTGCTCCGTGGCAAAAAATACGGTCTACCTATAGTGCCTCTGATAAGACTTTGTGCCAACGCCTAGGATGCTCATCGATCTTTCTCTTCCTCAACTTGATAAGGCTCTGATTGGATGCTTCAGCTTGTCCATTCGCTTGAGCATAATATGGAGATGACCTGATCAGCTTGATGCCCATGTCAGTAGCGAACTTTTTGAACTCCTCTGATATGAAGAGCGACCCTCCATCTGTTGTGATAGTCTAAGGAATCCTGAACCTATAAATGACATGTTCCTTAACAAAATTAATGATGTCCTTAGATGCTACTAACTTCATAGGGACAGCCTCCACCCACTTGGTAAAATAGTCTGTGATGGCCAAAATAAACTCGTGGCCTTTGCTGGATGGAGGATTAATTTTGCCGATCATGTCCATGCCCCAGCCTCTGAACGACCATGGTTTGATGATAGGGTTCATTACTGACGCTGGCACCATCTATATCTTCCCAAACCTCTGACATGCCTGACATCCTTTATAATATTTAAAGCAAACTTCAAGCATGGTGGGCCAGTAATACCCCAATCGCCTAATCAGCCACTTCATCTTATGAGCCGATTGGTGAGTCCCACAAGTGCCTTCGTGGACCTCGTGTAAGAGCCGATTTGATTCAATCGGCCCTAAACATTTGAGTAACAATCCTTCTAAAATCCTATAGAATATTTCGTCCCCTATCACGACATACTTCATGGCCTTGTAACGTATCCTCTTAGGTGCCTCCCGAGCCGGATCCTTCAAGTAATTGAAGATATCGGCTCTCCCGTCTTCTTGTTCCAGCAGGCGTACCAGAAGATCGGCTCTGTCTACCACAGCCTTGTATCCCGAAGCCATTTGTGCAAGATCATTGGCATCTGAATTTTGTATCCTAGGTATCCAATAGGAAATTATGTACCTAAATTGGGCCATCAGCTCTTGACATTGTACCCATAACGGGAAGAGCAATTCGCTCTCACACCTGTGCTCCTCTGTGAGCTGAGAAATCACCAACTTTGAATCCCCAAAAATTTCCACTGCTTCAGCTCCGGCCTCGAGAAGTAACTCCATACCCTTACGTACTGCTTCATATTCTGCTAGACTGTTGGTGCAAGCGGTAGGTAATCTGATCGAAAAAGAATATGTTGCCCCCTGAGGCGACACAAGCAGGATACCTATGCCACATCCATCTCCACAAGCCGTTCCGTTGAAGTACATGACCCATGCACGCACGGGGAGTGCTGCTATGTCAGTATTGATCCTTTCCGCAATAAGGTCCGCCAGCACTTGGCCTTTGACTGCCTTCACGGGTTGGTATTGGATATCAAACTCTAACAATGCAAATATCCACTTTCTAAGTCAGCCTTTCAACACAGGAGCCGATAGCATGTGCTTGATAACATCCGATTTGCAGATGATGATTGTCTCTGCTGATAGCAAGATATGATGAAGCTTTGTGCAGGTGAAGAACAAACAAAGGCATAACTTTTCAATGTCAGGGTATCTGGTCTTCGCATCTAGCATCCTTCTGCTGAGGTAGAACACAACCCTCTCCTTGCCATCATGTGCTTGTATCACCATTGAAGCGATGGAGGTGTCCCCTACTGATAAATAAATTTAGAATGGCTTATCCTGTTGGGGTGGAACAAACATGGGTGGTTTTGATAGATATTCCTTGATCTCTTGAAATGCCCGTTGTTGCTCTACCCCCCAACGAAACTCATCATTGGCTTTAATTTTTACCAACTCCATAAAAGGCTCAATCCGCCTGGAGAGATTGGAAATAAACCTTCTGACAAAGTTAGTTTTGCCAATGAGCTGCTGAATCTCCTTCTTTGTAGTAGGTGGAAATAAACCTTCTGACGATCTCAATTCCTCTTTCATGAACCAAGAAACCCAGGAACTGACCAGCCGATACATCGAAAGCGCACTTCTTCGGATTCATCTTAAGCCCGAACCTTTTGGTTCATTCTAGAACTTGCCGTACGTCTCCCAAGTGTCCTTCAACCGATGCAGATTTAACCACGACGTCATCAATATGTATTTCCACTAACTTGCCGATCAGGTCGTGAAAGATGTAATTCATGGCACGTTGGCACATGGTGTGACATTTCTGGTACTTGAGAGTAAGACACACTAGAGTTTAGTGTAAAGTTTGTGTTTGTTCTTGTAAATGTGTTTAAAACCTAAATGCAAGTTATAGGGTATTTTTGTAATTATGTAAAAATTAGGGTTCTTTTGTAAAATGTGTTTGAATGAAAGGTAATTTCAAAATGTATGAAGGTTTGTGTTGCAAAAGCAAGTATTTACTTTTAAAACACTGTAAGAAGTGGAATTACCCTAAGGTTTCATTTGAAATGTGAAATTTAAATAGGTTTTATTTGAAATTGCATAGTTTGTCGGATTTTGAAATAGTTTCAAAACCTTAACTCCTTTGAAGCTGACCCTTAAAGAAAAGTTGTAGTTCTTTTTAACCTCTACACTTTTGATTTTGGGCATATTTTCATTTGGGATATGGTTTGAAAAAAAAATTAATTTACAGTGAAACCCTTGCACTTTTGAAAAATTTTGGATAAGTCCTCATCGTTTTCCTCTCTCCCCTCCCTCTCTGTTTCACTCCTGCGCCGCCCGCCGCCCCCGCGCCGGCGATCTCCCTGGCCGCCAGCTGCCCCCTCGCCACCCTACCTGCACCACCTGGCCTCCAGCTTGCCCGCCCGCCGCTCGCCCGACCCCGCTGGCGTTTTCCTCGCCCAGCCACGTCGCACCGCCACCGCCCGAAGCCACCACATCGCGCCGCCGGCCGCCAGCAGCTGCTCCCCGCTCGCCCATGACTCCTCTTGGTCTTGCAGCGCGTCCAGGAGCCCTCCTCAACTTCTTTTCCCTCCTCGCACGGTCGCATTTCACCTCCTCTTTTTCTTCTCCGCTCGACTACCGTCGCCAGAGCTCCCCCGCAGTCCTGCTCGCCGCCGTTAGCCACCTCCGCCGCCTCATGTCCACAACCCAGTGCTCCCCTGGCACCGCCACATCCCACCGAAATGTCCTAGCCAGCTCTTCTCCAACCTTTCACATTTACGCCACCCAGAATGCCGCGCCGGTGATCCTCTCCACCGCCGCCGCACGGTCTCACCGTCATCCCGATGCTCCGTCCCCTCTCAGCTCTCGCCAAGCTCACCACCAGCACCACATCTACACGTAGAAGCTTCTTGGCCACTTTCCTGTCGCCCTCCTGCATTCCGGCCGCCGGAATGCCGCCGCCACTCTCGGAACTTCGCCACACCGGCTCGGACCTCCATCGAACCACCGCCTCTGAGCCTTTCTTCTTTGATTCCGGTCATCCCTGAGTCCGCCGTGAGCCCCTGAACCTTTTCCACCACTTTCCCCTCGCCGCCGGTGAGCCGCCTTGCCGGAATTTGGCCGCCGTCGTTCGGTTCCTCTGTTCAAACCGACTAGGGACCCAATTGCAAGTCTTCTTTTCTTTCTAGGGTCTTTTCTACAACAATATCAATACCCCTCCAATTCAAATCTGCCAACTTTGAAAATCTATAGAAATTTGTAAAAAATCCAAAAATTGTCAAATCAGTTTTGTTGTACTCTAAGAGTCTGCTCTGCAACTTTTGTTACTAAAGTTTAGTTTGAAACTTAATGTTTCAAGTGTTATTTTAAAGTTTAACAAAAGGGAATCTTGTACGTATCTCTTGCATGCTAGCTTTATTTCATGTAATCTTTGGTATGCAACTTCTATGTGGCATGAGTAAACTTGTGTGCATATTTCACCATCAGTACTAAACTCTAACTGGAACTCATTTAAATTTGTGCAAATTAAGCTTGAAATGGATTAAGACTATTCAAGCATGTTTCTGATGCTTCCATGCTTAGATCTTTTTACCATATATCTTTCTAATGTTGAGTAATTGATAGTAATTTTTGAATAATTTATAGCACTGTTTAACTTAAGGTTTTAATTTAAACTTGAAATTTGAATTTGATTGAAATGCCTTAGTTTCTGCTTTCAAAAATTTATGGCAAGCACATCTGATAGAAGTAAACACACTCACCAAAATTCAAAGCCAGAGCCACTATGGATTTCAAACTAAAAATAAAACTTGTTAACTTAAGTTTGAATTTGTTCATTTTTGCACCACTAACCTGTTAGGTTTAAAAATAAGAAATTAATAGAAGCTTTGTATCAACTTCAAGTGTGTGTAGTTAAATTCCTAATCTCAATACTCTTATGCTTGAAGTTATAGAAATTATTTATCATACTAGTAGAGTTAATTGGATTAATGTATAATAAGTAAAATTTTAATTCTTGGAATTCAAATCCTTTGCTTTGTGGTGTATTGAATGTGAATTGTTGGATTGCAACCTTATCGTGAAGGAAAGTTATTGACTTAATAATCACTTAAATTCAAATCATTGCATATCATGTAGAATCAACGACGCTTGAAGACGGAACCTACGAATTGGTCTCTGAACCCAAGCAAGGTATATCGGAAGACCAAGTGAACGTCGCCGAGAAACTTACTGAAGCCCCGAACCAAAGTTCGGAAGTTGTTGACATTCCTGACCCCAGCCTCACCCAAGAAGGCAAGCCTCGGTGCATAACCCAGTTTTTTCAAATTATGCACTTATTATGTTATATATCTATATTGTGCATTAAGTTTTAGGAGTTGAAATGAAACCCTAGATGCATGAAACTTAGGAACCTATGTAATGTTTTTCTGAGTCTTTACTGAATAGATGCTCTGCTAATAGGACCGGCAGAAGTCGAGTGATTTCCTGTCACTCGCGCAATATAGGAGTTTATTGTTTACCATTCTGTAATCACTATAAGGATAACGGACGGGGTTATGTACCATATCATGATTTGAGAGAATACCCCGTCTGTGTTGGTTTAAGTTTCATAAAGTCACAGTTTGTGGTAGTGGTGGTCAAGTATTTGGAAGTACTAGCCACATACCGTAAATAAGGGATATAGACTCTGAACTCCAGTGTGGAGTAGGTATGTTTGTTATGGGTAGTACTAAGGGCTAAGGGTGTATTGGTAATTTCTATGCAATATAGGTCTTTAAGTGCAAGGTGTGTGGATTGGAAGGTAGCTTTGAAACCTAGGGGAAATATAATATTAGGTGTTAAATTTGTGTTAGCATAAGGAAAAATAAGCCCTTAAATAAATATAGGGCCCTATTTGTAAATAAACATAAGCCATAGGGTCTTTGATGCAAAATGACTGTAGAATAAATGTAACTTACATGTTTACCTGAGGGCCTACTTGTAAAAAGTACTTGTCATCATGACATTTCATAAATATTTGCAAATATGTCAAAAATTTGATCAAAACTTTGTTTGGTAAGGATAGGGGTAATTTAAATTCTACCTTGTTCAAAATTCAACATGTAATGTTGCAAACTTTGAGTTTTTGAATTTGAGTCCTAAAGCAATTTTGTAGAGCTTGAAAAACTCTACAACGTTCATTTTGGACTTTTTCTCATTTGATCTTTAGATCAGTGAGAATTTTTAGTTTACTGAGAGACCCCTGAACTTTCAAAGTTTTCCAAATCAGCCCTTGGACTCCCCCCTTCTTCTACCTCTGCACACCCTCTGCTCCCTCTGCTTCTGCTTTGCCGCCGGCGCAGACCCTTCCCCCTGGTCGCTGCTCTGCCTCGCCGCCGTTCATCTCTGGCCTGCTTTCTTCCCCACGCGTCATCCTACTCCTGGCCGCCGCCGTAGCCCCTCCCCGCTGTCCTCTTTTGTGCGTGCCACGGCTACCCCGAACGTCCGACGGCCGCCACCGCATCGCCGCCGTGGAGAACCCCCGGGCAAGCCTTGGAGCTCTTATCTTTCGCGCGCACTAACACCGCCAGCATCCCTATATCCTGTTTCCCCGATTTCCTTGGCATTTCCTAAGCCCCCGACCCACATTCCACTGCCACCCTTCTTCTCCTGCTCCGGCAACACACGGCATCCCCGTGGGCAGCCACCACCAGGCATCCTTCGCCCCAAACAACCCCCGTGCGAGCTTCCCTATGCTTCACTCGTGCTCGTCGACCCCCTGTTGCTCTTCAATTGCAGCGGAGCTTCGTCTCCGACGAGCGCCGTCGTCGCCGCCTTCGGCCTCCCCGTGGGCAGCACGATCCAAGCATCCCCACACCCCCACGACTCCCTAGCCAGCACCACATCATCACCCCGGAGCTCTACGACCACTTCATGGAGTCTCTAGTGCCCTACAACGTTTCCCTCGACGCTCGCCGGCATCCATCCTCGCCGCCGCCGTCACTGCCCTTGTCTATTGCCTCTAATCCGACGCATACTCTTCCAATGGTTTGCGTCAACAGCTTCCTCACGACCTGCTGAAGCTATTGCGCTACTCCTCCACCAACACCGGTCACCGGAACCTTGCCGTCGACAGTGACCCTCCGCCGCCACCTCGGGTTGTCGTCGGAATCTGCTCTTCCGACCACTACAGTCCTCAACACGTGGTGCGTTCAAACCGTCGTGAGCTCCTGAGTTTTTCCCCTCCCCTCGGACCTCGCCGCCGGTGACCTCCTCGCCGGAACACGGCCATCCCCTCTCTGCCCTTCTCCTGTTTCCAGTCAAGGACTTCGGGTTAGAAGAGGCAGAAGCCCAGGGGGCTATCTGCAAAGTCTAAATCTTTTATCTATCGAGTTTACTCTTCGAGATAAAATCATCATGTCACAACTATATGATGAGGGTATCAGAATTATCAAACTAAAACTATCTCAAGGAGAAGCTAAATACAAGTGTTTTCATACTGATTCTCAAGGAGTCTTGTGGTTCAACAAACGCCTTGTTGTGCCAAAAGATCATCAACTTCGAAAACAAATCCTCTATTCATCCCGGTAGCACCAAGATGTATCAAGATCTACGACAATATTTTTGGTGGACCCGAATGAAGAGAGAAATTGCTAAGTATGTATCTGAGTGTGATACATGCCAAAGAGTCAAAGCAAGTCATCTTAAAGCATCTGGCACACTTTAGCCACTACCCATTCCGTCATGGAAATGGGAAGATATTAGTATGGATTTCATTGTTGGTCTTCCTAATACCTCTCAAAAACATGATTCTATATGGGTAATCATTGATAGACTTACTAAAACAGCTCATTTTCTTCCTGTGCATACCACTTACTCCGCCAAGAAATATGCCAAAGTCTATCTTGATCAAATTGTTCGGTTACACAGTGTTCCTAAGACCATTATCTCTGATCGAGGAGCACCATTCATTGCACGTTTCTGGGAACAATTACAGTATGCTCTTGGAACTAAACTAATTCGAAGTTCTGCGTACCATCCCCAAAAAGATGGACAAACCGAGCGAGTTAACCAAATCCTTGAAGACATGCTCCGAGCTTGTATTATTCATTATGGTGCAAGCTGGGACAAATGTCTTGCCTTAGCTGAATTCTCTTACAATAACAGTTACCAATCCAGTCTTCAAATGTCACCTTTTGAAGCATTATACGGTCGCAGATGTCGAACCCCTTTGAGTTGGTCTGAGACCGGAGAACGCAAAATCTTTGGACCAGATCTAGTTGTTGAAGCTGAGGATAAGGTCAGAATTATTCAAACTAACCTTAAGATAGCCCAATCTAGACAAAAGAGTTATGCAGACCAAAGAAGAAAACCTCTGCAGTTCCAAGTAGGAGATTTTGTATATCTCCGAGTATCTCCTACCAAAGGTGTTCAGCATTTCGGCATAAAAGGAAAACTAGCACCCCGATATATCAGACCCTACAAAATCCTTGAAATTTGTGGCCCTGTGGCTTACAAACTTCTCCTTCCACCTCAAATGGCTGCTATTCACGATGTCTTTCATGTCTCTCAACTCAAAAAGTGTATCAAGATACCCACAGAAATCGTTGAAACCCAAGCTATTAAGATCGAACCCGATCTATCATATGTTGAACAACCTATCCAAATCTTGGATACCAAGGAAAGGGTTACCAGAAGGAAAAAGGTTAAAATGTACAAAATCTTGTGGAATCACCACACCGAAGAGGAAGCAACTTGGAAACAGAATCTTATCTTCAGTAGAATTTTCCAACTTTTCTTTCAACCAATTCCTAAATCTAATCGTCCCATCTTCTTCCGCTTCCGAATCTCGGGACGAGATTCTTTTTAGGGAGGAAGGCTATGACATCCAGGTAATAAGGGATATAGACTCTGAACTCCAGTGTGGAGTAGGTATGTTTGTTATGGGTAGTACTAAGGGCTAAGGGTGTATTGGTAATTTCTATGCAATATAGGTCCTTAAGTGCAAGGTGGGTGGATTGGAAGGTAGCTTTGAAACCTAGGGGAAATATAATATTAGGTGTTAAATTTGTGTTAGCATAAGGAAAAATAAGCCCTTAAATAAATATAGGGGCCTATTTGTAAATAAACATAAGCCATAGGGTCTTTGATGCAAAATGACTGTAGAATAAAAGTAACTTTCATGTTTACCTGAGGGCCTACTTGTAAAAAGTACTTGTCATCATGATATTTCATAAATGTTTGCAAATATGTCAAAAATTTGATCAAAACTTTGTTTGGTAAGGACAGGGGTAATTTAAATTCTACCTTGTTCAAAATTTAACATGTAATGTTGCAAACTTTGAGTTTTTGAATTTGAGTCCTAAAGCAATTTTGTAGAGCTTAAAAAACTCTACAACTTTCATTTTGGACTTTTTCTCATTTGATCTTTAGATCAGTGAGAATTTTTAGTTTACTGAGAGACCCCTGAACTTTCAAAGTTTTCCAAATCAGCCCTTGGAGTTTCCCCCCTTCTTCTACCTCTGCACACCCTCTGCTCCCTCTGCTTCTGCTCTGCCGCCAGTGCAGACCCTTCCCCCTGGTCGCTGCTCTGCCTCGCCGCCGTTCATCTCTGGCCTGCTTTCTTCCCCACGCGTCACCCTACTCCTGGCCGCCGCCGTAGCCCCTCCCCGCTGTCCTCTTCTGTGCGTGCCACGGCTACCCCGATCGTCCGACGGCCGCCACCGCATCGCCGCCATGGAGAACCCCCGAACAAGCCTTGGAGCTCTTATCTTTCAAGTGCACTAACACCGCCAGCATCCCTATGTCCTGTTTCCCCGATTTCCTTGGCATTTCCTAAGCCCCCGACCCACATTCCACTGCCGCCCTTCTTTTCCTGCTCCGGCAACACACGGCATCCCCGTGTGCAGCCACCACCAGGCATCCTTCGCCCCAAACAACCCCCGTGTGAGCTTCCCTGTGCTTCACTCGTGCTCGTCGCCCCCTGTTGCACTTCAATTGCAGCCGGAGCTTCGTCTCCGTCGAGCGCCGTCGTCGCCGCCTTCGGCCTCCCCGTGGGCAGCACGATCCGAGCATCCCCACACCCCCACGACTCCCTAGGCAGCACCACATCATCACCCCGGAGCTCTACGACCACTTCGTGGAGTCTCTAGTGCCCTACAACGTTTCCCCCGATGCTCGCCGGCATCCATCCTCGCCGCCGCCGTCACAGCCCTTGTCGATTGCCTCTAATCCGACGCATACTCTTCCAATGGTTTGCGTCAACAGCTTCCTCAGGACCTGCTGAAGCTATTGCGCTACTCCTCTACCAACACCGGTCACCGAAACCTTGCCATCGATAGTGACCCTCCGCCGCCACCTCGGGTTCTCGTCGGAATCCGCTCTTCCGACCACTACAGTCCTCGACACGTGGTGCGTTCAAACCGTCGTGAGCTCCTGAGTTTTTCCCCTCCCCTCGGACCTCGCCGCCGGTGACCTCCTCGCCGGAACATGGCCATCCCCTCTCTGCCCTTCTCCTGTTTCCAGTAAAGGACTTCGGGTTAGAAGAGGTAGAAGCCCAGGGGGCTATCTGCAAAGTCCTAGACTCACAGGAATAGTGCTGTGTAGGGACCTCTGTGTAAACGTTGGTGTTATTTCATGTGAGTAGTGCTGCTGGCTTGTAAATTCAATAGAAAATTGTAGGAAATTCCAAAAATTGCAAAACAAATTTTGTTAGAAACTAGATTTTAAACTCTACAACTTTTGTTGAATAAGTTTGATTTGAAACTTAGTATTTTTGAGTCTATTTTAAATCTAAGATAAGGGAATATAATGTCCATAGCTCCTACATATTAACTTTGTTAATCATGATTTTTGGTATACAATTTCTATAGGTTATAAATGAATTGATGTGGAATTTTTAAACCTAATTTTGTTTTGTAACTTGAATTCTTTTACTCTGGACAATTCAATTTATTTAATCATAGGATTGGCTTTGCTTATCCACTAAAGCTTATTTAATTAGATCTCTTTGTCATAATCTATTGAGTATGCAATTAATCTCGATTTAAATTTTCAAAACTTTATAATGTTATTTACTTAAGGTTTGAATTCAAATTTGAATTTAAATCTAAATTTAAAATATTTTAATTCCTGTTTTCAGTAAATTTAATGCTATAGCCATAAGTTGAATATAAATGATGATTCAAAGCTAGGATCCCTTTTTGTGCCATGAGTTCTTGAAGTGTTAGCATTTTTGGATTGCAACCTATCATGAAATAAAGTAAAAGAGTATGCATTCCTTAATTTTATATCCTTGCATATCATGTAGACCCGACTACTCTTGCCGACGGTGATTACGAGCTGATCACGGACCAAGCCGAGGAAATTCCTGCAGACTTCGAAGATGCCGTCGAAGGTCTAACTGAAACTCCGAACCAAAGTTTGGAAAACCCTGACACTACTGCCCCCAACCCTACACAAGAAGGCAAGCCCCGGACATAACCCACTATTTTAAATACACTGCAATCTATATCTATTTGTGTAATTCTATGCATTAAGTTCTTAGGAATTGCTTGGAACCCTAGCTGCATAATTCCAGGAACCGATATACTGAACACTAGAACTTGAGTCCGACTAGCTGCTATGCTAATAGGACTGGTAGAAGTCAGGTGATTTCCTGTCACTCGCGCGATATAGGAATTGTAATGTTTACATTCCTGCAATCACTATAAGGATGACGGACAGGAAGAAGGTGAAGTATCATGGATGAGATGATACCCCGTCTGTGTTGTTGAACTTGTTAAGGTCGCAGTGTGTGGTGATCGGGGTTAAGCGTTTGAAAGTACTAACCACATCCCGTGAGTTTTGGGTAAGCGGTAAGCCTAGTAACCAATAGGCCCGAGGAGTGGACATACCTCCCACCACTCATATTTGCTTCTTCTAGTTACTTAGTTCGATGTGTGGGAATACATGTTGCAAGGGCAACCAAGAGTACGGACATGTAGTCGCGCTACAGGCGTACGTCCTGCACTTTGGAAGTGCGTATGGTCCTGCAGTCGCTTGTGGTGGATCTGATCTACGAGTCGGAATGAAAGGCAAACGGTTGCTTCGGAACGACCCTTTGGTGTTCCAAGCGTGTGAGTTAGGTTTATCCTTGCAAGGTTGAAATTCGATTTGGAATCGTCCGTTTCTCGTGGAGATTGAGACTGCTTGATCCCTTTGTCACATAGAGTAACAAGAAAACTGTATGATATCAAAGATGATGATTGGCTAGTAATTCTACCATGCTTGATTAATTATAGGTGCTTATCTAGAATGGATCATCACGTAGAACTTAAAAGCTAAAAGTTGAAATTAAGGACCTACTCTTTGTTGCTTTTCAGCTAAAACCCTACCCAAAACCTGAAAAGCCTTCATAAGTCTAGTTACATGGCGATGTATACCATGACCGGGTAAGCCTTGCTGAGTATTAGAATACTCAGTCTTGCCTTGTAACTTTGTTCAGGTAATCCTTCCGATGACTCAGCTCTGCCTGTACCGTGGCCCTACCCTCTTCCTGATGGTTGGTCCGTGGAGTGGGACCCGTCCCCGGCCAACGCAGACCTCTCCGAGTGATGTCATGCAAGGGCGAGCATGACATCTGCTTTGACGACGTGGCCCTACCCTCTTCCTGATGGTTGGTCCGTGGAGTGGGACCCGTCCCCGGCCAACGCAGACCCCTCCGAGTGATGTCATGCAAGGGCGAGCATGACATCTGCTTTGACGACGTGTACATTGCTGTACTTTAAACTCCGCTACATAACTTCAAACTTATGGATGTTTTGTAATAAATTCCCTCTGTTGGGAAAATTTATGTCACTTTTGAATACTTCTGTAATATATCTGCCTGTGATGTAAAATGTGATGGCATTTGTATCTCTGGACTCGCCTTCGTGCGGGGTACCTTGTTTGATCCTGCGTTCGGTGGTTTATCGGGACGTTACCCTACAGACCCAAGGGTTATACCATTTGAAGCACGTTGAAGCCCTCGAAAGTGGACTCGCGTACTTGAGCCAGTGTAATTCAGGTTGGTTCTGCCACAGGAAGCGGTAAGCCTATTATCTAATTGGCCCGGCAAGTGGACTTACCCCACCACTCGAATTTTTGTTTTTGTTACACACACGCACCGACGTGTGGGAGTATGTTCTGCATAGCAGGCAGGAGTACAGCCATACTATGGCAGAACCACCATACAGTCGCGCTGTAGGCATACATCCCGCACAGTGAATGTGTCGCTTGTGGTGGCCCTGATCCACGCCCCGGAATAAGATGGGAACAGTTGCCCGGAAAGTTAAGTTTTCGAGCGTGTGAGTTAGGATCCCTTGCAAGGTTATGACATTCAATTCAGAATCGTCCGTTTCTCGCAGAGATTGAGATTGCTTGATACTTCTACCACATAGAGTAATAACAGTAACAGTTAATGAAATAATTTTGATGGATGCTTAATATCTACCTTGCTTGACTAGTATAGGTGCTTACCTAGAATGGTTAAAAGAAACTAGAATATGAAAGCTAACATATGAAAGTAAGGACATACTCTTTGTTGCTTTTCAGCAAAAGAAAACTAGAGCCGTTCAACCTATCATGGTCTAGTTATGGGCTAAGTATACCCAAATATCGGGTAAGCCTTGCTGAGTATTAGTATACTCAGCCTTGCTAGTAATACGGTTTTTAGATATGTCGTTCGTTGGATAGTCTGACTTGGCCCGGCATTGTTCCGCTTGGCTGGTCTGTGGAATGGGGTCCGTCCCCGGCCGGCAATGACCCTTCTGAGTAACGCCATGCTTTGGGCTGAGTATGGTGCCTACCTCTGCGACGTATGTAGTTGCGTTGTTATTTTCGCTGCTAACTCTGAATACTGCCTAGTAAACTTGAAGTTTCGAATAATGCTTGTATAAATTTGTATTAGCTAGGATGAAACAAAACCCTGTGTAATAATGTTTAATCATCATGTGGTGTAAAAGTTGCGAGCTGTTGTAAGGCTGGACTTGTCTTCGTGCGAGGTAAACCTACATCGATCCTGTGTAACCGTGGTTGAATCGGGTGGTGACCCGACAGACCAATGAGTTGTTCCGTTTGAAGTGCGTGGAGCTTCTGTCGCCTGCCTAGCGATGACTAGCGCGTTTGAACCGGAATAATTCAAGCGGTTCTGCCACACGTGGCGCCAGCATTCTTCAGCCTGAACAATCCTCCTGCCCCGGGTACTCTGAACGCGTTCTTGTGTATATCCTCCGGTGCCATGAAAATCTGGTTATAACCGGCATTCCCGTCCAAGAAAGTCAAAATCTTGTGACCAGCAGCCGCGTTAATCAATGTCTCCGCGATAGGCTTCGGGTATTCATCTTTAGGTGTAGCCCTGTTAAGATCTCTGAAGTCCACGCAGACTCGCCATCGGCCATCTTTCTTTTGTACAGGTACGACACTTGAAATTCACTCGGCATACCTGCACGGCCTGATGAATCCTGCTTCTAGCATTTTCTCCACCTCTTTCTTGACTTCTTCTAGAACTTCAGCCTTCATTTGCCGTGCTCGCTGCTGAAACGGCCGAAATCCCTTCTTGAGAGGGAGCCGATGCTCGACTATGCTCCTATCCAACCCAGGCATCTCTGTGTAATCCTAGGCGAAGCAATTGTGACGGTTCGTGTATTTGCAATACTAGATATATTTTGTTAGTGTGAAATATGTGTTTGTTTGTATAAAGCTTATGTGTGTTTGTGTGAAGTTTATGAAAATTTCAAAGTGCAAGTAAAAAGGGGTATTTTTGTAATTATAGAAAACCTAGGGTTGTTTTTGCAAAATGTGTTTGGATGGGAGGTAATTTCGAAATAAGTAAAGGGTGGTTTTGCAAACGTGTTTTTCATATTTTATTCCCTGTAAAGAAATATATATTTATCCAAAAGTTGCATTTGAAATGTATGTGTTGAAGTGGGTAAAAAGTTTGGGTAAAATGGTAAACAAAAATAAGGGTGTTTATGTAATTTTATAAAAGTAAAAGTCCTTTTATGCAAATGTTTGATTTATAAAAGTAACTTTCAAATTTACTCAGGGCTAAAGTGTAAAAAGTGCAAGTCATCATGACATGTCTATCCAATCATTATGACGATTCTATCCCGTCATTATGACATGTCATGAATGCTTGCATTTAAGTCCTGAATTTTATAAAATTACACTTTAAGGACAAAAGCAATTCAAATCCGACTTTTGTTCAAAACTTCACGCGTAAAAATATAAATTTTGAGTTTTTGAACTTGAGCCCTGAAGCAATGTTGTAGAGTTTGAAAAACTCTCCAACTTTCGTTTTGGGCATTTCTTCATTTGGACTTTAGGTTGACGGGAAATTTTGTTTTACAACCAGGCCCTTGTAGTTTTTTGTATTTACGCAAAGGTCCTTGGGGAAGTCTGTTCCTCCTTCTCCTCCTCTGTCTCCTTATCCTGGCGTGTCTTCTTTTTTTTTCTCTTCACCAGTGGCCAATCCCTCTCCTCCCTTCAATCCTATCCACCCGGTTCCCTCCTTCTCCCTCTCCTCCTTCACTTGAATCAGCACAGGCGGCAGCCGGCGCCCGGGCGAGCGCGCGCAGGGGGCCCGAGCGGCTCAGGCGGCGCGGCTCGCGCGCGCGCGGGGCAGCTGCGGCCCATTGCGCGGGAGGCGCTGGCGGGGCTCCTGGCGGCGCGCGCGGCTCGACCGGCGGCCAGGCGGGCCAGCGCTGAGCAAGGCCCAGCGGCGCAGGCCGGCGGCCCGAGCGGCCCAGGCGGGGCGCTGGTAGGCGGCGCGCGGCGGGAGCCAGAGGCGCGCGAGCGCAGCTGGCGGACGCGGTGCAGCAGGCGGTGCAGGCCCGAGGAGGCAGCGGCCGAGCGGAGGGAGCGGCGCGTGCTGACGGGGCCCTGGCGGGGCGCTGGCGTGGCGCGCGCGGAAGCGGAGCCGGCGCGGTGCGGAGCAGGCTCGGCCTGAGCACGAGCGAGCGATTCCAGGCGGTGGCGGCTCGATGCGGGCCCTGGCACGCGACGGCGCGGGCGGACCCAGGGGCAGTGCGCAAGCGGGCTCGAGCGGAGGCCGAGCTGGCGAGGTGTGCGGCTCGCAGCACCAGGCGGGTGCGGGCGTGTGTGGAGGCCGGCTCGTGCGAGCGCTGGTGGCGGCGCAGAAGCTGGAGCGCAGGTGGAGGCAGGTGGCATGCAGGTGAGGCCGGCAGCACGCGGAGGCAGGCGTGGCGCGGTGGCTCGCGAGCTGGAGCACGATGGTGAACGGAGCACGAACGGCTCAGATGAGGTGCTGGCGGCGGCTCGTGGCCGGAGCAGGAGCAGCGCCGGTGGCGCGCATGAGCCGAGCGCAGGAGCGAAGCCAACGGCTTCAGGCGAGCAGACGGCGCTGGCTCGTGGGCGTTGGGCGAACAAGAGCTAGAACACAGCACAGTGGAAACAACGCGTCGGTTCGGGAGTGGCGAGGGCAGGAGCGAGGGTGTGGCAGATGCGAGCGCGCGGGTGGAGCAACGCGTGCGCGGCAGAGCAGTGTAGCGCGCAGCGAAGGCACGGCAAGGCCGAAGCGAGCGCGTGACCAACAACGGAAGAAGGAGGAAGATCTATGCAGGGCAACAACGTGTAGAGCGGCGGCGTGCAACGCATGACGGAGTTCCCGCTGGGCGAGCTTAGGCCGCGACCGAGTTGGTGTGCAGGAGGGTCGCGCGTGATGGACATTAGAGGCCGTCGAGGAAAACGCAACGGAAGGCACAACCCTAATGCAAGCGGACCACGGTCCTCGCGAAGGCGGAAGTGTGACTACGGCGTGGCGAATTAGAAAAAGAAGCCGCGAAACAAAGACAGTGGTCGGGCGTGACGAGCTCGGAGGAGATGCGGTGCAGTCAAGTCAAGAAGGATTTCTTCTTGTGCGAGCAGAGATGTTCGGTCGGCCCGACTTTGGCATCGCATGTGCGTGGGAAGAGGAAGTTCAACCCGTGAGCAGGAAAACCCTAGGGTTCGCGGAGAAGTCGGTATAGCGAACCCATTCGGCTCCATCGTCTCGTCCCATGATCCCCGACATTCAACGGTTCTTGCCCCTCGTGGATCGCTCAACCGTTATAACCACGAATCACCCCGAAGACTACTTCTTCGGCCATTCTCTAACCACTACAATCCCCGGCGAGCTTCTTCGTCACTCATGGAGTCTCGTCATTGTCGAGCTCTTCTCGTCGCCAATTCTGTTCACCGCGGGAATTCACTTTCTCATTGTTCTTCTCCACAACCAAGGTTTGCCCTGATCCACTGAATCTTCTTAATGCCGGCGATTCTTTTGCCGGAATATCGTCGTTACTTCCTGTTATCTGTTTTCCCGAATCAGGGACTTGATTGTTATGTTTTAGAAACTTCTAGGGTGTTCTTTGTAAAATTTCCAAAGCTTTCTGTATTTCAATTCGATGAACTTCTACATTTCATAGATTTTCGCAGGAAGTTCATAAAAATGCAAAATCAGTTTTGTTTGAAAACCCTAGGTCGAAATCTACAAGTTTTATGTTGTGATCTTGAGTGAAAATCTTTGATTTGCGGTCTAGGTTAAATATCAGGAAATGAATGCTTGATTTGTGTCTTTTGTGATATGCATGTGTTGTAGCTTAACATAAATCATAAGATGTAGGTCTCAAGTACAGATGTGTGATCTCTAGTTAATCTTTTCACACGAGTACTTAGATTCCTGCCATCCAAACTCTGTCCTCGTTTTGATGACCATTTTCCTTAAGGTTCTCTTCGTATAAAATCCTTATTAGTCCATGTGCATCTGCTGCTTAGCCACTACATCTCGGCAGCTGTGTTCCATTGGCGGCTATTAGTTCAGCTGCTAAGCATCCGTTTCCCTTGAGTCTAGGATGTTTCTGTGTAACAGCTGTCAGTCGATACTTCTACCATCGGCTAATTAGCTGATACGATTGTTACCTTTCTAGTATCGGCTACTGCCGATACAATCCTTTTGTTCTGTCCTACATCGACTGCGTAGAGTCGATGTATCAGAAAGATACCCACGAGCTTAGGGTTCTTGCCATCGGCCGATCCAGGCCGATTCTAGTCGTTCACCATATCGGTTATGACCGATCGATCCTTAGTTTTTCCATCTCCATATCCACACACCTCTATCAGCCGATTTGTCGACTGAGAGATCGGCTATATATCTATCGGCCATATACCCTTAACCACACTCCAATCGGCTATACGTCACTCAATTGTTGTGTTGACGTAATTGAGTCGATACAATCACACTTAGTTACCTAGAATAACGCTTAAGCACATCTTGGTTAAGACCCTTGCTTTAGGAATCATCCTTCTGCCAAGGTAATTGAAGTCTTCATCAATCATCTAGGAACTCGATGCACCTTTCCATTGGCTAAACCTTTGCTGTTTCCAATCGGCTCTGTTGTAACCCTCAACGAAAAGCCGATTCTAATTAGTTGTCCACCTAGAGCTCTGTTTAAGTTTAGCTTCAAATCTTTCTGGTTAATATGTAAATAGTATGTTATATGAGTGCTGGATTGCAATTGAATTGTGAAGTAAGGTAGTTTTATGTGCATACTTTGAATGAAATATTGCATTGCATGTAGATACGATTACTTCGGCAACGGTACCTACGAGATCTCCCCGGAGTCTACGGAGAATGTTCCTAAAGATCAAGTGAACGTCACCAAGAAACTGACTGAAGCCCCGAACCAAAGTTCGGAAGATGTTGACTTACTGACTTCAGACCCACCAGTAAAGGCAAGCCCCGGACATATCCCACTACTTTATTTACACTGCAATCTATGTCTATCTATATTATATCTTGCATTAAGTCTAGGAATTGAAGTGAAACCCTAGATGCATGAATCATAAGAATCCAATGTAATGCTTCCGAGTCCTTATCGGATAGTTGCTCCGCTAATAGGACCGGTAGAAGTCGAGTGATTTCCTGTCACTCGCGTGATATAGGAGTTGCATGTTTACATTCCTGCAACTACTATAAGGATGACGGACAGGGTCATGTGCTGCATCATGACCTGAAGTTTTACCCTGTCTGTTTTGTTAAAAGTTGATAAGGTCGATCCATGTGGTAGTGGTGGCTAAGTTTTTGAAAGTACTAGCCACATGCCGCGAAATATGGTAAGCGGTAAGCCTAGTACCCGATTGGCCCGGCAAGTGGACGCGCTTCCACCACTCGACTTTTATTTTATGTTTACACGCACCGACGTGTGGGAGTACGTTCTGCAAGGCAGACAGGAATACGGGTTTTGTAGTCGCGCTACAGACGTATGTCCTGTACACATTGGGTGTGCGTACGGTCCTGCAGTCGCTTGTGGTGGCCCTGATCCACAACCCGGAATATGAGGGAAACGGTTGCTTGGAACGCCCTGTTGGTATTCCGAGCGTGTGAGTTAGGTTTACCTTGCAAGGTTAAATTCGATTCGAATCGTCCGCCTCTCACGATGCTTGAGACTGCTTATCCCTTTTACCACATTGAGTAAAAAGTGGAACTAATGATGGATAATCTTGATGGATGATAATCACTACCTTGCTTGTTTAGTGTAGGTGCTAATCTAGAATAAATACTCAACTAGAAGATGAAAGCTAAAACTTGAAATTAGTTCATACTCTTTGTTGCTTTTCAGCTAAAAATAAACCCAGAGCCTCTACAATGCTTGCATGAGTCTAGTTATGGGCTAAAGTATACCCAATCCCGGGTAAGCCTTGCTGAGTATTAGTATACTCAGCCTTGCTAGTTGTATGTTTTTCAGGTGACATCTGTGAAGACCCTACTCTTCCCTGCCTTGGCCCTGTGCTCTTCCAGAAGGTTGGTCCGTGGAATGGAATCCGTCCTCGGCCAACATTGGTGATACCGAGTGATGTCGTGCCTGGGCTTAGCATGACATCCGTCTTGTCGACGTGCTATAGATCATCGCGTATGTTTTCCGCTGCTAAAGGTCTTAGCTTAAATAGTTTGTATTGTTTTCTCTAAGTTTGAAACTTTGTACTACTTTTATAAACTCTTGTAATGTAATCCCCTGTTATGTAAATTGTGATGGTGATTGTATCTCTGGACTCACCTTCGTGTGAGGTAACCTTATTTGATCCTGAGTATCGGTGGTTTATCGGGACGTTACCCGACAGGCCAAGGGATTATACCGTTTGAAGCACGTTGGAGCCCTCAGGATTGGACTCGCGTACTTGAGCCGGTATAATTCAGGTTGGTTCTGCCACAGCTGGTATCAGAGCTATAAGGTTACTCTGGAGATACATTTTACCTTAAAAATGCTTTCGGTATAAAAGTTTGACCTACAAAATGTTTGGCAAAACCACGTTGGATTCGTTAAGGATTGTACTTAGTACGTAAAGCCCTAGGGTAATGCTTATAAGGGAATTAGAGGTGGCTATATATATATATAATCCTAACTACCAGCATTACTTTTCTGTCAAAACTTAAATTTATGCACAACCCCAACTTTACATTCTGTAACGACACCTTCGATGGTGAGGTAAGAAGGTAAGGATCCTCAGCCAACTGAGGGAGCTTGGCCTTCCCGTCGGTGATGCGAACCGAACGCTGTTTCTCAAGCAGTGGCCTACTTGAGATGCTGCCAATGTACCAACCTCGGTTGACTACTACATTGGGAGTATATGGTTCGGCGCAGGGTATGGCGATCGCAGATCATACCCCCGCATTTTGCGGTACCCCCGTGAATACGTTGTTTCGATAACGTATGTTAACGTTGTCTGTACGGCGGTAATTGTACAGATGCTGTTTCTATAGTGAACAGTAATGATTGGGGACGCTTTCATGACATGCTGGCATGAAAGGTTCAACATATATATATTGTGATTTTCTGCAGGTACACTAACCTCGTTGCGTAAGCTTGAACGTAAGAACGACTAGCTATTATAGGGAGAGACGTATTTATGTTATGCCATCGTAACTAACCACGTAAGACCAAGGTTACTTGGCAGTTATTTTTGTTTGTGAGGACGATAGAACGTGCATGCATCATGTTATCTTGGATTTACCTGATTGTCTTGGTTGTTACGTTGATGAACTGAAATATGTGCTTGTATCTGAATGCCTGTTTTGATTTTGTGTGGTAGGAGCCAACGTACTCTGCTAGGCTAACTTAGAGTTGAGAACGCCTTTTGTGAATCAAGTGGAATGGGTTATGTTTGAACCCTATCACCGATCTTAGCTTGACAGCTAAATCAAACCCTTGATCTTGCTTTTCCTTAAGGGTTAAATCTTGATAGTTGTCAGCAAACCCTTGGATCCATTATTTAGTGAATCATCTGTCCTCTCTCGATGTTGTACCATATCTTATTGTCTATTCTGGTTACAACATCTGAAAGTTGCACCTTCGATTTTTGCTCAGATGATTTTGGATAAATTAAAAAGATGTATGACCATAGCTACTTCTGGATACAAAATTTCCGGCAAATGTCATGCATCATAGCATATATCATCTTTGGTTAGTGCATGGTGTTGCATCATCATCGAAAACCCGTAGACTAACTAACGAGTGTACACCCAGTACAACCTTGGGTTGTCTTTGGGTTCCTAAGTCTATCTTGTTGCTGTTGGCACTACAAGGTTGCTATTCCTCTTTTGTGGTGGTGTTTAATCACATGACCATGATGCCGTGTCGGAACCTAAGGCCTCATGTGCACTGCAGTCACATGATTGAGCCATTAGGAGCGCGCTGGTGACTTGGTGCATGTGACGTAACAACACTGCAATCTCTCCTTATGCAACCTTACTAGTGTCCTAACTTTTGATCCTCGTTTAAGGATATAGGACTACCCAGGTGTTAGTCCCGAGAGAACGGTTGTAGGGCGCGAGTCCCGTGCATCATCAACTCCTGTGGGTATGCATCATGTTTTATGCATTCCCTACGTGCATACATCACAAGCATCATCATCCTTGCATCATGGTGTATGCATCATTTGGTCAGCATCATGATAATTGCATTGTGTCATATGCACCATTTTAGTCGTGCATGGAATCCTCCATCCTCGTGTTGCACCATCATTGCAATCATACATTACAACAGTGCATCACATTCATGGTTATATACCGAGCATTGCACTCTGAATTGAAGCATCTTATCATTATCCCTTGATTGCATCAGCATCAATAGGCATGTTTTACAATCAACCTCATTTAAATCATTCAGATAATAAACTCTGAGCAGAAATGTTTCAAACATCACTTATCAGTCTCTTGTGTTATCCTTACTTGCTATCCACAAAGTTTTGTGATGAATGTCGCTGACATTTATCGTCCTCCTGTTGTGATCGTAACTCTGTGAGAACTCGATCACCTTTTCCTTTCTTATCCTGTTAAACTCATCTATGTACCATCTCTTCATGCTCTTGTTATGCTAATCTCGTCATGCTCTCGTCGTCAACCTCAACCTTCTCTGGTGTGATTGTTTTTGCCACTTTTAGTGTGTGATTCACTTCTCTTCCCCTTAGAGCCTTTCGTCCGAATCTCGGGACGAGATTCTTTTTAGGGGGGGAGGATGTGACGGTTCGTGTATTTGCAATACTAGATATATTTTGTTAGTGTGAAATATGTGTTTGTTTGTATAAAGCTTATGTGTGTTTGTGTGAAGTTTATGAAAATTTCAAAGTGCAAGTAAAAAGGGGTATTTTTGTAATTATAGAAAACCTAGGGTTGTTTTTGCAAAATGTGTTTGGATGGGAGGTAATTTCGAAATAAGTAAAGGGTGGTTTTGCAAACGTGTTTTTCATATTTTATTCCCTGTAAAGAAATATATATTTATCCAAAAGTTGCATTTGAAATGTATGTGTTGAAGTGGGTAAAAAGTTTGGGTAAAATGGTAAACAAAAATAAGGGTGTTTATGTAATTTTATAAAAGTAAAAGTCCTTTTATGCAAATGTTTGATTTATAAAAGTAACTTTCAAATTTACTCAGGGCTAAAGTGTAAAAAGTGCAAGTCATCATGACATGTCTATCCAATCATTATGACGATTCTATCCCGTCATTATGACATGTCATGAATGCTTGCATTTAAGTCCTGAATTTTATAAAATTACACTTTAAGGACAAAAGCAATTCAAATCCGACTTTTGTTCAAAACTTCACGCGTAAAATATAAATTTTGAGTTTTTGAACTTGAGCCCTAAAGCAATGTTGTAGAGTTTGAAAACTCTCCAACTTTCGTTTTGGGCATTTCTTCATTTGGACTTTAGGTTGACGGGAAATTTTGTTTTACAACCAGGCCCTTGTAGTTTTTTGTATTTACGCAAAGGTCCTTGGGGAAGTCTGTTCCTCCTTCTCCTCCTCTGTCTCCTTATCCTGGCGTGTCTTCTTTTTTTTTCTCTTCACCAGTGGCCAATCCCTCTCCTCCCTTCAATCCTATCCACCCGGTTCCCTCCTTCTCCCTCTCCTCCTTCACTTGAATCAGCACAGGCGGCAGCCGGCGCCCGGGCGAGCGCGCGCAGGGGGCCCGAGCGGCTCAGGCGGCGCGGCTCGCGCGCGCGCGGGGCAGCTGCGGCCCATTGCGCGGGAGGCGCTGGCGGGGCTCCTGGCGGCGCGCGCGGCTCGACCGGCGGCCAGGCGGGCCAGCGCTGAGCAAGGCCCAGCGGCGCAGGCGGCGGCCCGAGCGGCCCAGGCGGGGCGCTGGTAGGCGGCGCGCGGCGGGAGCCAGAGGCGCGCGAGCGCAGCTGGCGGACGCGGTGCAGCAGGCGGTGCAGGCCCGAGGAGGCAGCGGCCGAGCGGAGGGAGCGGCGCGTGCTGACGGGGCCCTGGCGGGGCGCTGGCGTGGCGCGCGCGGAAGCGGAGCCGGCGCGGTGCGGAGCAGGCTCGGCCTGAGCACGAGCGAGCGATTCCAGGCGGTGGCGGCTCGATGCGGGCCCTGGCACGCGACGGCGCGGGCGGACCCAGGGGCAGTGCGCAAGCGGGCTCGAGCGGAGGCCGAGCTGGCGAGGTGTGCGGCTCGCAGCACCAGGCGGGTGCGGGCGTGTGTGGAGGCCGGCTCGTGCGAGCGCTGGTGGCGGCGCAGAAGCTGGAGCGCAGGTGGAGGCAGGTGGCATGCAGGTGAGGCCGGCAGCACGCGGAGGCAGGCGTGGCGCGGTGGCTCGCGAGCTGGAGCACGATGGTGAACGGAGCACGAACGGCTCAGATGAGGTGCTGGCGGCGGCTCGTGGCCGGAGCAGGAGCAGCGCCGGTGGCGCGCATGAGCCGAGCGCAGGAGCGAAGCCAACGGCTTCAGGCGAGCAGACGGCGCTGGCTCGTGGGCGTTGGGCGAACAAGAGCTAGAACACAGCACAGTGGAAACAACGCGTCGGTTCGGGAGTGGCGAGGGCAGGAGCGAGGGTGTGGCAGATGCGAGCGCGCGGGTGGAGCAACGCGTGCGCGGCAGAGCAGTGTAGCGCGCAGCGAAGGCACGGCAAGGCCGAAGCGAGCGCGTGACCAACAACGGAAGAAGGAGGAAGATCTATGCAGGGCAACAACGTGTAGAGCGCGGCGTGCAACGCATGACGGAGTTCCCGCTGGGCGAGCTTAGGCCGCGACCGAGTTGGTGTGCAGGAGGGTCGCGCGTGATGGACATTAGAGGCCGTCGAGGAAAACGCAACGGAAGGCACAACCCTAATGCAAGCGGACCACGGTCCTCGCGAAGGCGGAAGTGTGACTACGGCGTGGCGAATTAGAAAAAAGAAGCCGCGAAACAAAGACAGTGGTCGGGGCGTGACGAGCTCGGAGGAGATGCGGTGCAGTCAAGTCAAGAAGGATTTCTTCTTGTGCGAGCAGAGATGTTCGGTCGGCCCGACTTTGGCATCGCATGTGCGTGGGAAGAGGAAGTTCAACCCGTGAGCAGGAAAACCCTAGGGTTCGCGGAGAAGTCGGTATAGCGAACCCATTCGGCTCCATCGTCTCGTCCCATGATCCCCGACATTCAACGGTTCTTGCCCCTCGTGGATCGCTCAACCGTTATAACCACGAATCACCCCGAAGACTACTTCTTCGGCCATTCTCTAACCACTACAATCCCCGGCGAGCTTCTTCGTCACTCATGGAGTCTCGTCATTGTCGAGCTCTTCTCGTCGCCAATTCTGTTCACCGCGGGAATTCACTTTCTCATTGTTCTTCTCCACAACCAAGGTTTGCCCTGATCCACTGAATCTTCTTAATGCGGCGATTCTTTTGCCGGAATATCGTCGTTACTTCCTGTTATCTGTTTTCCCGAATCAGGGACTTGATTGTTATGTTTTAGAAACTTCTAGGGTGTTCTTTGTAAAATTTCCAAAGCTTTCTGTATTTCAATTCGATGAACTTCTACATTTCATAGATTTTCGCAGGAAGTTCATAAAAATGCAAAATCAGTTTTGTTTGAAAACCCTAGGTCGAAATCTACAAGTTTTATGTTGTGATCTTGAGTGAAAATCTTTGATTTGCCGGTCTAGGTTAAATATCAGGAAATGAATGCTTGATTTGTGTCTTTTGTGATATGCATGTGTTGTAGCTTAACATAAATCATAAGATGTAGGTCTCAAGTACAGATGTGTGATCTCTAGTTAATCTTTTCACACGAGTACTTAGATTCCTGCCATCCAAACTCTGTCCTCGTTTTGATGACCATTTTCCTTAAGGTTCTCTTCGTATAAAATCCTTATTAGTCCATGTGCATCTGCTGCTTAGCCACTACATCTCGGCAGCTGTGTTCCATTGGCGGCTATTAGTTCAGCTGCTAAGCATCCGTTTCCCTTGAGTCTAGGATGTTTCTGTGTAACAGCTGTCAGTCGATACTTCTACCATCGGCTAATTAGCTGATACGATTGTTACCTTTCTAGTATCGGCTACTGCCGATACAATCCTTTTGTTCTGTCCTACATCGACTGCGTAGAGTCGATGTATCAGAAAGATACCCACGAGCTTAGGGTTCTTG
>NW_020356360.1:0-52254 GCF_002211085.1 Panicum hallii
GGTTGGTACATTGGCAGCATCTCAAGTAGGCCACTGCTTGAGAACAGCGTTCGGTTCGCATCACCGACAGGAAGGCCAAGCTCCCTCAGTTGGCTGAGGATTCTTACCTTCTTACCTCACGATCGAAGATGTCGTTACAGAAGTAAGGTTGGGTTGTGCATAAATTTAAGTTTCAACAGAAAAGTAATGCTGGAAGTCAGAATTATATATATATCTATTACAGCCACCTTTAATTCCCATAATAATATTACCCTAGGGCTTACGTACTATACATAATCCTTAACGAACCAACGTAGTTCGCAAATACTTTAATTAATGAAATTTTATACTAAAATTACTTTTTAAGGCTAATTATATCTCCAGGGTACACTTGTTAGCTCTGATACCAGCTGTGGCAGAACCAACCTGAATTATACCGACTCAAGTACGCTAGTCCTCACTGGAGGCTACCTCGCACTTCAAACGGTATAATACTATTGGTCTGTCGGGTAACGTCCCGATAAACCACCGACCTCAGGATCCACAAGGTACCTCACACGAAGGTGAGTCCAGAGATATAATGCCAAAATAATTTACACCACAGGCAGTTATATTACAAAAATGTACAAAATAACATTTGTCTTTACTGAGTAGAGTTTATTACAACACAAGTTCAAGTTTCTAGTTTAAGCAGCGGAATTTGAAAAGCGGAGTTAATATACACGGCGTCATTACAGACATTATGCTAGCCCTTGGCATAATATCACTCGGCGGGGTCTGTGTTGGCCGGGGACGGATCCCATTCCACGGACCAACCATCAGGCAAAGGGTAAGGCCATGGTGTAATGAACGCTGGCTCATCAGAAGGGTTACCTGAAGTAAATCAACAAAACAAGACTGAGTATACTAATACTCAGCAAGACTTACCCGGAATTGGGTATATCTTAGCCCATAACTAGACTCATGATGGCTTTTAGCTTTGGGTAGGGTTTTCAGCTGAAAAGCAACAAAGAGTAGATCCTTATTTTCAATTTTTAGCTTTCAGGTTCTAGTTGTTTAACCATTCTAGGTAAGCACCTATAGCTATCCAACCATGGTAGAATCTTTACTCAAACATCATCTTTAATAATCACATAATTGCTCTTGTTACTCTATGTGATAAAGGGGATAAGCAGTCTCATACATCGTGAGAGGCGGACGATTCTGAATCGAGATTCAACCCTTGCAAGGTAAACCTAACACACACGCTTGGAACACCACAGGGTGGTTCCGAAGCAACCGTTTGCCTTTCATTCCGACTCGTGGATCAGTGCCACCACAAGCGACTGCAGGTCATACGCACTACAAAAGTGCAGGACGTACGTCTGTAGCGCGACTACAAAACCCGTACTCCTGGTTGCCCAGCAACACATATGCCTACACGTCGAACAAAGTAACCAAAAGAAGCAAATACATGTGGTGGGGGGTATGTCCACTCCTCGGGCCGATTGGTTACTAGGCTTACCGCTTAACATATTTCACGGCATGTGGCTAGTACTTTCAAACGCTTAGCCACCGCTACCACACACTGCGACCTTAACAAATTCATCAACACAGACGGGGTATCATCTTGACCATGATACCTCATAAAACTCCCGTCCGGCATCCTTATAGTGACAACAGGAATGTAAACATTACAATGCCTATATCGCGCGAGTGACAGGAAATCACTCGACTTCTACCGGTCTTATAAGCAAAGCAGCTAATCGGACTCCAGTTCTAGTGTTCATTACATTGGTTCCTAGAGTAATGCAACTAAGTTTCCAAACAACTCCTAAGAACCTAATGCATAAAGAGATATAAATATAAGTAATATAAGTTGCAGTGTAATAAGATAGGGGTTATGTCCGGGGCTTGCCTTCGCTGGTGGGGTTGGGGTTAGTCAAAATATTTTCTTCCGAACCTTGGTTCGGGGCTTCAGAGAAATCTGTAACAAGAGTCCCGGGGTCTTCCGAATAAACTTCTTCTTGTTCCGGGATCAGTTGATAATTCCCGTCAGCGAGCGTGGTCGAGTCTATATGAGATGCAGAGTTATAAATCATGGAATACATTTATTTTATATTTAACTCACAATAAAGTTGCAATCTAACTTAAAGAAAATTACATTACGATGACAATCTTACTACCCCGTACTGGGCAGTCATTTATCGAGTACTAATTAAGCTAATTAGTCTCGTTAGGCAGCCGGGGTGGGTTACCCTAAACATCCAATTTAATTTTTATTAGGTAGTGTATCTGATTACCCTAAGTACATTACACATACTTAGTAATTCCTATTTATCTTATTGTTAAACTTTGTAATTAACTTTAGGTTATTACTTAATTATGGGTAACTTGAATTAATTAACCAAATATTAAATTAAGATAAATAATTAATATTTATGAAAATTATCATGGGTGGGTTTTATTGTAATTTTACTCTAAAGGTTCTAAGCCACAAAACTAATTAAGGTTAACATTAAAATTTTAAGATATAATTATAATTGGAATTTTATACTAAAACTAGGGTTTTTATACAACAATTAGGGTTCACAATTTAAGAACATCATAAACTACTTAATTCTAGTATTCTAGAAAAGTTCCATAAATTTTCATGCATTCCAATGATTATTTATGACTTATCTTGCAATCTAAGTTTAAAACTTATAACTTAAGTTATATTAAGTTTCTGCTTCTCAAATTTTTATGTTATATCACACTCATAAAGACCAGACTATAGTAAAAATTTCATCCCTAAATATGCATAGATACTTCTGAAATTAAATTACCAAGCTTTTACTAACTTATAACAAAAGTAACCAATTACTTTAGCTATAGAGCTGACCTAGGCCTCAAAAATTTACATAGAGCTACTTACATTACCTACAATACATGCTCCAAAAACTAACAGCAACAGGGCAAAGGATCACAAGATTTAATTAATGCATCCTTTTACTAGCATTTAAAATACAGAACAAACTATGTACTTTCATGGCATGGTGATAAAATAAAAGTTACAGAGCTTATTATAAGGTTTCTAACCCAACCAATTTCACATTTTTCTGATTTTTCTACTGTTTTCTATGCATTTTCAAAGTTCACAGCAAAGATCTCAAGTAAGATTTACAAAACAGCCCTTAGCTTTAGCACAAAACCCCCTGGAACTTTACTGTCTTCTCCGTTGGAGTCCCTGGCCGCAGTCAAAGAGGGGCGGCGGCATTTGACCGGCCAAATCCGGGATGCTCGGGTCGCAATGGTGGGGAAGAAGAGGGGGATTAGCGAGAGGGGATCGAGGGCTACCTCGGGAGGGGTTCAATTTGGCTTCTAGGGGCGTGTAGAAGTTTGCCCGCGGAGAACAGATGGCCGGCGGCGGGGCAAAGCTCGACGGCGGCGCTCCGGGCAAGTAGGGCGGCCCGGGTTTGGTCCAATAGCTTCAGGGGACTAAGGGGCAGCTTCTCGGAGTGGTGGTTCGGGCGGAGAAGGGTTGCAGGAGCGGGCCCGCGGTGGCGCCGAGCTCGTCGGTGTCACAGAGGTAATGGCGACGGCGTTCCGGGGGCTAGGGCGAGGAGCTGGCGAGTGGATGGCTAGAATAGGTCGAGGAGCTCCCAGGGGTGCTGATGCGCGCGCAACATAGGAGTTGGGCGCTCGGTGTGGAGCTGGCCACGGCGGCAGCTCGGTGGCGACCGCACGGCGGCGGCGTGTGCGTGTCAAGCGCGGAAGAGGGCAGGGAAAAAGAGGAGCCGAGGTGGGAAAGGTAGAGGGCGACGCGTGGGAGAGAAATGTAGCTGGATGTGGCGCTCGGGAGGCTGCGCCGGCGGTGGGCGGCGGCAGCAGGAGCAGAGCAGAGGAAAAGCAGCGCAGGCAGAGGAAGAAGAAGCAGCAGGTGTCAGCCGGACTGATTTGCAATTTTTGAAATTTCCAGGGACTCCTCTGTAATCTAAAATTTTCCTACTGCTACAAAGGTCAAATGGAAAAGTGCTCAACATGAAAGTTGTAGAGTTTTTCAAACTCTACATCTTTGCTTTAAGTCTTGGGTTTGAAATCTTAAAGGGTACAGTTTTATTTGGAGAATTTGAACACAATTCAAATTTTAACCTTTATGTGTTAATTAAAACAAAATGCCCTAATGTTTGGGGTCCTTTTTGTAATTCTTTCTGCAGTAATCATGACTAGCTCTTTTTACACTTTAGTCCTTAGGTAAAACTGAGTTTTACTTTTATCTTTTACCATTTTCACATGTAAATCCTGATATGTTTATAATAATTACATAAAGGTCCTTAATCTCATATTAAGCCTATTTCCCTTAGTGTTTACTTATCTTTTGCTCTTTTTCTTTTGGATAGCCAACTGAAATTTTTACACTTATGCACATTTTCACACACTTGCATATAAAATTCATAATTTACAAATATACCCTTACTGCGTTGTACAGGTTGTATATACTATATTCTGCTTACATATATTATATCCAAACTTAACATTTAACTATCTACTACCTGGATATTACAGCCGTGGGTGCGCGCGGCTTGGGAGGAGCACTGGCGGAGCAGAACGCGCGAACAGCTCAAGCGTGAGTTGATGCGACGTGACGTAGGCGAGTTGGCGTCAGTCGAGCACGGGAGCTGGAACGGCATGGTCCAGGCGGTGCAGGAGCTCGCGTGCTGGAGAGCCGGTGTAGGCGCTGGAGCGGCAGGAACGTGGGCGGCACCGAGCGAGTGGCGCGAGCATGCGCGCGGCGACGTGCGGGAGTTGGCGGTGTGGGCAGCTGTTGAGCGACCGGAGCAGAGCAGGCCTATGGGCATGAGCAGGTGATGCTGGAGTACGACATGCCGAGCAACGGCACGTGCAGGAGTTACGGTGGAGGGTTTCTGCGCGAGATGTGGGAACATGGTGACATCGGCCCTAGCTACGCCACGGAAATATCTGATGACGCAAGAGTGGCCGTGTCGAGGACGCGAGCTCGCTCGCTCGCGAGATGCGCGAGGGGCGGCGAGCCAGAAGAAAGGATGGCGAAGCAAAGGCGACGGTTATAGCGCGGCGAATTCGGAAGGAGTAGCCGTACCGCGGCCAGGTGATCAGGGCAGAAGTAACGCGGCGCGGGTTCGACGCGCAGCGTATGACCGGCGGCGGTGGTAGACCGGTTCTGAGGGCGTCACAGCGGATGGAGAGGACGGCGGAGTTACAGAACCCGGAGGTCTGAGCGAAGTTGAACCAGCACGTTCGCGAGTGCGAGCGGAAGCGTTCTACCGGTGGCCGACTCAGCTCGTGAGCAGGAAAACCCTAGGGTTCGCGGAGAAGTCAGTATAGCGAACCCATTCGGCTCCATCGTCTCATCCCATAAGTCCACGACGTCCAGCAACTCCTATTCCTCGTCGATCGCCGAGCAAGACCACAACACCTCAAGAAAGCTCGTGAACCCTCTCATCGAGCTCTTCCCATCGCCAATCTTGTTCGCCATGGAAAATCACTTTCCGTCTGTTCTTCTCCATAACCAAGGTTTGTCCTGACCTGCTGAACCTTTCTAATGCCGGCGATTCCTTTGCCGGAATATCGTTGTTAACTTCCTGATAACTGTTTTCCCGGACCAGGGACTTGATTGTTATGTTTTAGAAAGTTCTAGGGTGTCCTTTGTAAAATTTTCAAAACTTTCTTTGTTTCAAATCAGTAAACATTTACAAGTTTGTGTTATGCTCTTGAATTGAAAGTCTTGATCTGTGGTCTATGTTAAATGTTAGGGAATGAATGCTTTCTTTGTACCATATATTGTATGCATGTGTTTTAGCTGAAAGATAAATCATAGGATGTATGTTTCAAGTGGAAAAGTGTGGTAATTAATTAATACATCACACAAACGCTCATATCCCTACCGTCAAGACTTTATCCTCGTCTTGATTGCTGTTTCCTTAAGTTCCTTGCCGTATATAGATTCTTGTTAGTTCGTGTGCATCTATTGCTTAGCTAATATGTTTTGACAGCTATACTTCAGTGGCAGGTTATCAACCCAGCCACTTAACATCTGTTTTCTTTAAGTCTATGATGTTTCTGCGTAACAGCTGTCAGCCGATGCATTTCTTGTGAAATGTTTCTACCATCGGCTGGTTAGCTGGAACGATTGTTATCTTTCTAGTATCGGCTACTGCCGGTAACATTCTGTTATTCCGTCCTACATCGGCTATCACATAGCCGATCAATCTGAGGTGTACACACGATCTTAGGGTTCTTGCCATCGGCCGACCCAAGCCGATTTTGGTTACTTTTCCCATATCAGTCAAACACGGCCGATCGATCCTTAGTTTTCCCCATCCATATCCACACACTTCTATCAATCGATCTATCGACTGAGAGGTCGGCTTTATACTTATCGGTCATATACCCTTAACCACGCTCCATTCAGCTATACGTCACTCAATTGTTATGCTGACGTAATCGAGTTGATATAACCACACTTAGTTACCTAAAATAACACTTAAGCACATCTCAGTTAAGACAATTGCTTTAGGAATCATCCTTCCGCCAAAATAAGCAATGCTTTCATCGATCATCTAGGAATCCGATGCACCTTTCCATCAGCTAAACCTCTGTTATTTCCAATCGGCTCTGTTGTAATCTTCAACGAATAGCCGATCCTAATTAGTTGTCCTCCTAAAGCTCTGTTTAAGTTTAGTTTCAAATCTTTTTAGTTGTTATGTGAATAGTGTGTTAAATGAGTGTTGAATTGCAACTTTGTTATGAAGTAAAATAGTTTCGTGTGCACACTTGAATGTGATGTTTCATTACATGTAGATACGATTACTTTCGGCAACGGTACCTGCGAAATCTCCCTGGAGTCTATAGAGGATGTTTCTGAAGATCAAGTGAACGTCACCAAGGGATTAACTGAAGCCCCGAACCAAAGTTCGGAAGATGTTGACTTACTGACTTCAGACCCACCAGTAAAGGCAAGCCCCGGACATATCCCATTATTTTATTTACACTGCAATCTATGTCTATCTATATTATATCTTGCATTAAGTCTAGGAATTGAGGTGAAACCCTAGATGCATGAATCCTAGGAACCCAATGTAATGCTCCCGAGTCCTTATCGGATAGATGCTCCGCTAATAGGACCGGTAGAAGTCGAGTGATTTCCAGTCACTCGTGCGATATAGGAGTTGCATGTTTACATTTCTGCAACCACTATAAGGATGACGGACAGGGTCATGTGCTGTATCATGACCTGAGGTTTTACCCTGTCTGTTTTGTTAAAAGTGGTTAAGGTCGCAGCGTGTGGTAGTGGTGGCTAAGCTTTTGAAAGTACTAGCCACATACCGCGAAATATGGTAAGCGGTAAGCCTAGTACCCGAATGGCCCGGCAAATGGACCTGTCTCCACCACTCGACCTTTATTTTATGTTCACACGCACCGACGTGTGGGAGTACGTTCTGCATGGCAGACAGGAATACGGGTTTTGTAGTCGCGCTACAGACGTATGTCCTGCACGAGTGATGTGCGTACGGTCCTGCAGTCGCTTGTGGTGGCCCTGATCCATAACCCGGAATATGAGGGAAACGGTTGCTTGGAACGCCCTGTTGGTATTCCAAGCGTGTGTGTTAGGTTTACCTTGCAAGGTTAAATTCGATTCGAATCGTCCGCCTCTCACGAAGATTGAGATTGCTTATCCCTTTTTCCACATCGAGTAAGAAGTGGAACTAATGATGGATAATCTTGATGGATGATAATCACTACCTTGCTTGTTTAGTGTAGATGCTAATCTAGAACAAATACTCAACTAGAAGATGAAAGCTAAAATTTGAAAGTAGTTCATACTCTTTGTTGCTTTTCAGCTGAAAATAAACCCAGAGCCCTCACAATGCCTTCATGAGTCTAGTTATGGGCTAATGTATACCCAATCCCGGGTAAGCCTTGCTGAGTATTAGTATACTCAGCCTTGCTAGTTTTATGTTTTTCTGGTAAAGCCTTTCAAGACCCTACTCTTTCCCTGTCATGGCCCTGTGCTCTTCCAGAAGGTTGGTCCGTGGAATGGGATCCGTCCCCGACCAACATTGGTGATACCGAGTGATGTCGTGCCTGGGCTTAGCATGACATCCGTCTTGTCGACGTGCTGTAGATCATCGCGTATGTTTTCCGCTGCTAAAGATCATAGCTTAAACGGTTTGTATTATGTTCTCTAGGTTTGAAACTTTGTACTACTTTTATAAACTCTTGTAATGTAATTCCCTATTATGTAAATTGTGATGGTGATTGTATCTCTGGACTCACCTTCGTGTGAGGTAACCTTATTGATCCTGTGTATCGGTGGTTTATCGGGACGTTACCCGACAGGCTAAGGGATTATACCGTTTGAAGCACATTGGAGCCCTCGGGAGTGGACTCGCGTACTTGAGCCGGTATAATTCAGGTTGGTTCTGCCACAGTTAAATTCAAAAATTCATTGAGCTTCCGCTCAATGAGTCCCGCTGGTATGTGATGTGCTCGAAACGCTGTTCGAAACTCGTCCCAGGTGACGACGTGATCAGCAGGTTGCATAGCATGAAACTGGTCCCACCAAAGACGAGCAATGCCTCGGAGTTGCTGGGCTGCAAAGAGCACCTTGTTCTCCTCTGAACATGGAGCTGGTAATAAGGCGAACTTGGACTCAACAGTGCGCAACCAGGCATCTGCGTCCAAAGGCTCATCGGCCTTATGGAATAATGGAGGTTGAGTGCTGAGGAAGTCCTGGTAACTGGCCGATAGAGGTTCACCTCGACCTCGAGGTTGCTGCTGAAAGTGGCCCATTTGAGCTTGTACAAGTTGATTAAGAAGTTCAGTTTGCCGGGCCATAACCTCGGCCAGGTTTGGAGGTGGCGGTGGTGGTTGCTGAGAACTACCAGGCTGACCTGCCCGGAATCCTTCCGGGGTTCCTCGAGTAGCTCCAACCATCTGAAATAAAGGAGACATCCATTACCAACCATAATCTTACTCCAATTTCAGATAATATGCAATTACCAAACGGAAATGTAATGCATATACTCCATTCAATCCACTTATAATAGATATAAGGATATTGAACCAGATAACCAAACACAGAATTTAGATTACTATACAAATACTGATATCCTTACATCTCATATCAACACACTCAAACCATTACAAACCTTTGCCCAAAAGCACATGCCACCCATACAACAAGTGGTTCTATATCTAGATAAACTACACCACCTAGATTACTTTTTTTTACACTAGTTATAACTAGATTATCACTCACTCAACCACATCTAAAAGTCATCAAAGTTTTCTACTGATGACTGACTTCCAGAAGAGGAATGATGGGGACTGATGACAGGATCCCCGTGCTCAGAGTCAACTTCTGAGACTCCTTCAATTTCCTCTGGATCTTCTTCTTTAGCTTCGGGTACTGCAGGTGCAACGGGAGGGATCGGGGGCTGCTGCAGTTCTTCAATATGAGCTTGAGCATCATCGACCGCAAGGATCAGATCATGGATTTGTGCCTGTAG
The DNA here is from genome assembly GCF_002211085.1 of Panicum hallii. Classification (NCBI taxonomy): domain Eukaryota; kingdom Viridiplantae; phylum Streptophyta; class Magnoliopsida; order Poales; family Poaceae; genus Panicum; species Panicum hallii. The sequence goes on from NW_020356360.1 coordinate 9,492, forward strand.
AAATTCAATAACAGTATCACGCTGAGTGATTATGCGATCACTCTCATTGATCTGATCTTCCCGATGATGGATGGTCTCATCCCGTGCTGCGATAATCTCATCCTTTTGAGTCACTAAAGCTTGAAGCTGATCCACTTGAGCATTTTGTCTATCAGCTTCTCTGTAGTGACCTCGAGCAATATAAATCGCTCGGCCCAACTCACGACGCAGAAGTAGATGGTAATGGTATTGTACATTCATAAACCGCATCATTCCTTGGAGTGCTCCCTCCGGTGGACCATCCAATCTATGACTCTCAGGGACGATTCTGAGATTCCATTCTGGCTCATCGGGATTCGTTGTTGAGAATAACCCGATGGGCTTTCCTGCAACTTCTTTCGGATGCTGAATACAGAAATGATAGATTGCCTCTAATGCCGCTGCTTCAACAGTATCCACGATACGATAACCTATCATGTTAACTTCGATGGGCGGCCATTGGGAGCGAAATGGATGCTGTGGAATGGTCATTCTAACATGAGCTCTATGAATTCCATCCTCCACAAACTCGACAGCATCGTACTGAGGAGGCTCTGTATAAAGAAAAGACTGTAAGGCTTCCCAGAGTAGACGAGGGAAACCTTCCCAATGAAGGGCATTGGTATGAAGATGCCCTTCCGGATCCTAGAAAACGTTAGGAGGGGCTGCCATCTGCAACAAGAATGCAAATGGTGAAACGTTTTATCTTGTTAAGAAGGTACAAGATAAAAGAACAAGATAGTCAATTATGATAACAGCAGGGACTGAAAATCAGATGAAAGCCTAAGATTCTATACAGGATACCCAACCTAAAACTATCATTAAAACTCCATTAACCCATTCCAAAGACAAAAAACACATCAATTATCTTTGGTCACATGAAACATATATGACAATCCCTTTGTTAACAACAGATTATGCATGCACGTACTACTCGTCCTCACAACCAAAACAATTGCCGAATATGTTCGGGCTTACGTGATTAGTTCCGGTGGCATATTCATACGTCTCTCCCTATATATAACTAATCGATAAACCCTACGCGTCCTAATTTCGTAAGCGTGGTTAGTGTACCTGCAGAAGAATACATATATATATATATATATCTCATGAACCTTTCATGGCAGCACAACGTGAAAGCGTCCCCAAACATTACTATTCACTGTAGAAACAGCATCTGTACAATTACCGCCGTACAGACAACGTTAACATACGTTATCAAAACAACGTATTCACGGAGGGTACCGCAAAATGCAGGGGTATGAATAGCGATCGCCATACCCTGCGCCGAACCATATACTCCCAATATAATCAACCTAAGTTGGTATATTAGCAGCATCTCAAGTAGGCCACTGCTTGAGAAACAGCGTTCGGTTCGCATCACCGACAGGAAGGCCAAGCTCCCTCAGTTGGCTGAGGATCCTTACCTTCTTACCTCACGATCGTAGGTGTCGCTACAGAAAGTAAGGTTGAATTATACAAGAATTTAAATTTTGACACAAAGTAGTGCTGCAAGTCAGAACTATCTATACATATATAGATACTAATAGCCACCTGATACTCCCATATAAATCCCTAGGGCTTTACGTTCTAAACATCAAGCTTAACGGATCCAACGTGCTTTGTAAACTCATTTGTTGGCAAACTTTTATCCTGAAAACACTTTTTTTCACTTTTTAAGAGCTATTCCAGATGTAGATGTAAACCTACAGCTCTGATACCAGCTGTGGCAGAACCGCCTGAATTATTCCGGCTCAAGTGCGCTAATGATCACCGTACAACTGCAATCAGCTTAACGCACTTCAAACGGAACAATCCCTTGGTCTGTCAGGTCTCCGCCCGATACAACCACGGTTCAACAGGATCGAAGCAGGTTTACCTCGCACGAAGGCGAGTTCACATCACAGAATAGCTCATCAACTTTTAGTTTACAGACATTCATACATTATTACAAACTGGGTTCAAACATAAGTAAACTTATACAAACCGTGTTCAAACTGACAAGCGTAACGGCTTGTCCAAACTCACAGCGGAAAGAAAAGTTTACACGACTACACACGTCGCGAAGGCGGACCCCAAGCTTAGCCCAGGGCCTGGTGTTACTCCGGAAGGTCACTGCCGGCCGGGGACGGGTCCCATTCCACGGACCAGCCAAAAGGAACGGATGTTGGCCACACAGGGTTGTCCGTGGGATTCTTGAAGGTCATACCTGAAACAGATGCTAGCAAGGCTGAGTATTCTAATACTCAGCAAGACTTACCCGAGTTCGGGTATACTTTAACCCGTAACTAGACTCATGAAGGCGTTGTAAGGTTCTAGGTTGTTTTAAGCTGAAAAGCATCTAAGAGTATATTCTATTTGCAAGTTTTAGCTTTCAGATTCTAGTTTGATTACTTATCTAGGTAAGCACCTGCACTAAACAAGCAATGTAGATATTATCTTTCATCAAGTTTACTTTCCCAACAATTCACTTTTTACTCTCTGTGGTAAAAGGGATAAGCAGTCTCAATCCTCGTGAGAGGCGGACGATCCGAATCGAATTTAACCTTGCAAGGTAAACGTAACACACACGCTTGGAATACCAACAGGGCATTCCGAAGCAACCATTTCCCTCATATTCCAGGTTATGGATCAGGGCCACCACAAGCGACTGCAGGACCGTACGCACACCAATTGTGCAGGACATACGTCTTTAGCGCGACTACAAAACCCGTATTCCTGTCTGCCATGCAGAACGTACTCCCACATGTCGGTGCGTGTAAACATAAAATAAAAGTTGAGTGGTGGAAGCGCGTCCATTTGCCGGGCCATTTGGGTACTAGGCTTACCGCTTACCATATTTCGCGGTATGTGGCTAGTACTTTCAAACGCTTAGCCACCACTACCACATGCTGCGACCTTATCCACTTTTAACAAAACAGACAGGGTAAACCTTCAGGTCATGATACAACACATGACCCTGTCCATCATCCTTATAGTGATTGCAAAATTGTAAACAAGCAACTCCTATATCGCGCGAGTGACAGGAAATCACCCGACTTTTACTGGTCCTATTTAGCAGAGCATCTAAGCAATAAGGACTTGGGAGCAATACATTGGATCCCTAAAATTTTACGCAACTAGGGTTTCATTTCAACTCCTAGACGTAATGCAAGATATATAAAGTATAAGATTGCGTATTGCAGTAATTTGAAATACTGGGTTATGCACCGGGGCTTGCCTTCTTGAGTGAGGTTGGGGGTAGGAGTGTCAGAGGCTTCCGAACTTGGGTTCGGGGCTTCAGTTAGTCCCTCGACAACTTGCGTTGGGTCTTCTGAAAAGCCTTGGTCTTGTCCTAAGACCAACTCGTAGTCCCCGTCGTCGAGCGTCGTTGATTATATATGAGATGCAATAAATTAAGTAAGGTAAGATTTAAATTTAGGATCTTATATTACAAAAGTTGTAATTCATCAAATTAACACACAAGGGTTCATAAAATAAAGAGAGTTTAGGTTTGAAACATGATTTATAAAGGAATCACAAGGATATTGCTAAATTATTGCAACCAAGAGCTAAAATATTTAAATTTGAATTTGAAGTTAAACCCAAATTTAATTTCAAAACTTTAAGCAAAAGATCATAAAGTTTTGGAAAATTAATTATACACTAAACATTAACATATTAGAGAATGACAAGAGATCTCAATTAGAAAGGGTTACACAACATGTTTAGCTAATATTTCAAATTCGAAGTGCCCAAATCAGAAGAAGTTAAGTTTAAAACAAATTTGAGTTTGGAATTTTAACACAAAGTTACATATAGCTTATAGAACATACATGCCAAAAATTCATAAGCAACAAGGCAAGAAATATAAAGGTTAAGTTCAAACTACCCTTTAAGCTTAGATTTAAAATAGAGATAAAAGTATTTGGTTTCAAGCTAAACTTCATTAGCAAAGGTTATAGGGTTTAAAATCTAGTTTCTAATAAAACTAATTTTGCCATTTTTGGATTTTTCTGTGAATTGCTACGAATTTTGCAAGACAGAGAATACACCCACATGAAATAACAACTACTTCTGTTACAAACCGGTCCCTAGGTTTTACAGAAAACCCCCTGGAAAGAATACAATCGATGCAATTGGGTCCAAAGCCACGGCCGGCGGTGGGAGCTCGGGTCCGGCCAAATTCCGGCCACGAGGTTTGCCGGCGGTGAGGGGCAAGGGGAGGAAGAGCACGAGGGGATCTCGGACTACCCACTGGTGGTCTTGGGTGGGCTTGAGATGGCCGGAGGAGGGCTGCCCACGGGAGACCGAGCCGGCGGCCGGAGGGAAGCTGCGGCGGCGGCGCTCCGGCGTCCGGGGGAAGGAGGGGCCGGGCTGGGGAGGTGCAGCGGGGGCCGGGGAAGGTAGGGGTGCTGCCAATTTGGGGAGGGAGAGGGCGGAGGAGGAAGTCCCGCGGTGGACCGAGCTCGACCGCGCTAATGGAAGGGCGGCGGCAGTAGGGCGCGCGAGCAGGACCGGAGCATCCTTTTTATAGGCAAAAGGGATGGAGGAGGAAGGCCAGGGCGAGCTGAGTCTCGGCTTTGAGCCGCTATGGGGGGGAAGAACCAGAGAAGCTCGGCGGCGGCAGAGGCGCCGGCGGGCGGCGTTGGCAAAATCGCAGGCGGCGTGGCGCTCGGGCAAGGCGCTAGCGAGGGGAATTAGGGCGGTGGAGGAACAGCGGGAAGACACGTGGGTGAGGGAGAAGCTGGAGGTGGAGGGCAGCGGCCAGGAGCGGCGCACTGCGTCGGTGGCAGGGGCGCCAGAAGGGCAGAGCAGAGGAGCAGAGGCTCAGGGAGGAAGAAGGGGGAAGAATGGAGCCGAGGACCATTTTGCAAAACCAAAGAAACACAGGGACTTCATTGTAAAGAGCTTATAACTTTTAAACCAGTGCTCAAATGGAGATGGTCCAAAAAGCAAAAGTGCATAGCTTTTCAAACTCTACAACTTCTCTTTAAGGTTCATCTACAATTGAGCAACAGTTTTGAAGATACTATAAACTTAGTAATATTTTCAAACTTTACGTAAGTCCTATAAATAAAACTACTTTTACACATATATCCAAGGGTAGTTTCTCATATTTTTGCAATTTTAACCCCAAGTTACCATCTTTTGCAAAACAACCCTCATGCTTTTGAATTGTTCCCTCCATATCCAACCATTTTGTGCAAAAGGACCTCTAGTTAAAAGTAATTATATAAACAACGTTTTTCCTTAGCATTGCACATATTAAGCACACCTTTGCCATATTTTACACATAAAAAAACATACCAAAACTCTAGGGTGTGACCAAGCTATTTACCTGAGTGTCACAGTTGATGGAGCACTTACTGTGAGTCCACTCCCCGGATGGCGGCTGCGCCTCCTTCTTCTTCCCATCCTTCTCAAATCTCTTGGGCGCCATTTCTAGATCCGCTCGCCACGAGTTGCTCGGGGGCTGCGGGGAAAGGGGCGGGGAGATTTGGTTGGATTGGGGCTCTCCAAGAGGGTGAAGGCGGAGTGCGGCTCTATTTGGGGGATTTGGAAAGTTCTTGGCGGATTGCAGATTGGAAACACAGTTTTTACTTGGTGTTACCGCGGGGTTAAATAACCAGCGGCTGGATACAGTTTTACTATTTCGAAGTTGAAGAGTTGTTTAAGGGAATATTTGGAAGATGAGGGGTCATTTGGTGGATTGTTTAGATAAAATATTCAATTAATCATTTTTTCAGGGTTAATTGTCCCGAAAAAGGGGTTTCGAATTCCAGATCTAATTTCCATCATTTGTACCATCACACCAGTTATTTATCATGGGGTCATTTTTTCACTGCATGCCACAACTTTTGGATCCTTATTTCCAAACCTGAGAGATTTGGATTCAAGGCTCGGGGGCTGCGGGATATGTGGCATCGACTACTTATTTTTTCAAATTTATTTGAAAAGTAAGGAAGAATTCAAGACTAATGCGACCCTCAGCCTGATTTTCCGATTCAACCTAAGGCTCGGGGGCTGTCAGACCCGGGGCCACCGGGCTGAGCACATAACGTAGTTTAAAGAGGTCTAAGAGATTAAGTTCATCTTATCTCTTATTCATTTTGTTTATCTCTTGTTTATCCCGTTTAAATAGGAGTTAGAGCTAACCAGCACGGAGGGGATCTACTCGAGATATGTTCTGGTATGATTCCTCAGCAGAGGTTGGTTAGCATCTTTGTAACTCTGGCCTCTCGGGTATATAAGGGAGGTCAGGGACCCCTCTCAGAACAGAAGATCACTAGGTCGTTCTACACCAAAGGCAATACAAACTACCATACAGGACGTAGGGTGTTACGCATCTTGCGGCCCGAACCTGTCTAAGCTTTGTGTTCCTTGCACCGTCGAGTTCCTGATCTCGGTATTCCTTCACCCAAAACGTACCACCTTGGGTATATCCCACGGTGGGCAGTCGGTTAAACACTGACAGCTGGCGCGCCAGGTAGGGGAGCCCGTCGAAGATCCACCGGCGAGCTCGATGGCATCTTTCAGTTTCATCAGGTCAGTTCCCTCTCAGGGTACGACATTCGTTTTTGGCTCGTGGGTTTGCATCGCAGATGGTGCGGGCAACTTTCAGCGATTCCTCGTCGACATGAAGCCAAAAACCTTCGCTGCGGATCCTCGCAGCGGCCTCGACAAGTTTGTCGACGAGCTCGACAACTTGCCGCTCTATACTTCCGCAGCACAGATCGAGATGGAGTCTGCTCCAGGCTCGACTTCTTCTGTTGTTGCGACAACTTCCCCTGGTTTGGGCTTGTTCCAATCTAGGGATCCGCATGGTCGATCTCAACTCGGCTCATGCAAACCGGCCACTGATCTTCAAGAGGCCAACGTCGCTGGGTCCCTCTCCATGTTAGAGAAGGATCTGGACTTGCTGCTCCAGGACGAAAAGCCTGAAGCCACCGCATGTCGGGGGCTTCGGGTTGTTCCGGTCCTGGTGATTTGGAGATCACCTCTCTGCCGAAGGGGCGCATTGTGCATTGGAGGGGCATGATGCTCTCCGATCTACTCGAGGCAGAGGGACGGCTTGTGGCTCACCTCGAGCCATTGCCCTTTCAAGAGGGCAGGCCTTTAGCCACTGTGGCGGAGGGGTCGACTAAACTAGTCGACGAAAGCTCTCATGACCTTTCCTCCGGCCAGGTGCTCATGGCCGAAGAAGGCGAGGACGATGGGGATCTTCCCATCGTCAACTTTGAAGCGATCTCCGAAGATGAGATCATGGCCAATGCTGGCGACGAGAACGACGCCGATCGTGAGGCGTGGAGGGCCAGGAATAGGGCCCGCACAATTAGGCGGAGAAGGGCCAATGAGCGTAGGCGATCTATGCATCGTGAGCTTGACCCTGAGTTCGCCGCCGTAAGCGAGCGGGGTTTCAGGACTCCGGTGGACAACATCGCTAGGGTGACGGCCATCCTCGAGCGCAGCCATGATCCGGAGGTACGTCAAGCACTTCTCTACGCGCAGAGGGCTTGGATCCAGCTGGATCAATACAATCCGGCGTCCACCATCCGGGAAGAACGCGTGGACGAGAGTCGAAGTCAGGCTTGCAGTCAAACGGTTGGTGGCCGTCTTCAGCACCAGATCAGCAACGACAACGCCCGTGGGAGCCAGGCCCCTGTCGGGAGGCAACAGCCACCGCATGGGGGTCATCTGCGACAGGCCAATCGTCGACCTCCTCCGGAGGACCTGCGCCAACACATCAATGAAGGTCGCGACGCGAGGACCGTGATCTCCTCCAGACGCAAGACTCGCGAAGAAGTCGAAACTGAAGGTACTGACTGTAGCAACCGATTCCCTGCTTTTTCTACTCGTTTCAGCAGCTACAAGTACCCAGAGGGCTTCAAGCCGATCGGTATCACCAAGTACGATGGCAAGCAGGCTCCCCAGCAGTGGCTCCGTTGCTACTCCACGGCCATTGAGGTCGCAGGGGGTTCAAATATCACCAAAGTCGTCTACTTCCCGATGGCTTTGGATCCCGCACCGTTCACTTGGCTGGAGAGCCTCGGCAGCAACTCCATCGACTCCTGGGAACGACTTAAGAAGGTCTTCATCGACAATTTCCAGGGAGCGATTAGCCGTGCAGGTACTCGACACGATCTTGCCCAGTGCAAACAAGAATGTAATGAGCTTCTGCGGTCCTACACGCATCATTTTTTTGACATTCGCGCCACCATCGCGAACATCTCGAAGGATGACTGTTATCGCCGTATTTTGACCGACAACAATGACATCATCGATTGCTTCTACAACTGCATCACCGACCCGGGCATATACAGGGATTTCGGGCGGAACAGGCCGAAAACTATTGTGGGCCTTCGTGATATGATGCACGATTGGTCCGAGCAGGAGGAGAAGATGCGGGAGCGGTTCCTGCGGCGTCAAGATAGCAATCTGCGGCGCCCAAACAACAACCGCAACGACAAAGTCCAGCGGGACTTTTCGGGGCCACCCCGGAAATGAAAGCCAGATGATGTCATCGCGGCTATCAATCATCCTTCGCAGGGCAAGAAGTTGACGACGCAGGAGGAGTTCGAGAAGCTCCTGCAGAAGAAGTGCCCATGGCATCCGGGCACTAGCCACGCCGCCATCGACTGCTATCACCTTCGGAGGACGTTCAGCAACTCCGGTGGCGGAAAGAAGAACAAGAAGCCCACTGACAAAGAACCCGAGGATGATGATCAGGAGGATCACGGGCGCAACCCGAAGTTTCAAGACGCGTCAAAGGTTGTCAACGTCATCTTCGGGGGAGACGAGGATTTTTGTTCCAGACGGGATCAGAAGCTGCTCCTCCGGGAGATTTTGTCCATCGAGCCGGTGGTACCACGACCACTCCGTTGGTCGGAGGTCCCCATCTCTTTTTCCCGTGATGACCAGTGGACGAGCTTTTCGGAGCCCGGTAAGTTCCCCTTGGTCCTGGACCCTGTGGTGGCGGAGGTCAAGCTCACCAAGGTCCTAATCGATGGCGGGAGTGGGCTCAATCTCATCTTCGTCAGCACTTTGAAGAAAATGGGCCTGGATTTCAAGGACATGCTGGTTCCCAGTAAGTCTCCCTTCTACGGCATCGTTCCAGGTAATGCGGCACACCCGCTGGGTACGGTGGTCCTCCCAGTCACCTTTGGCACGCGGGAGAACTATCGTACCGAGTTCATCAAATTCGAGGTGGCTGGCTAACTTCGAATCTTCTTATCATGCCATATTGGGTCGCCCGCCACTTGCCAAGTTCATGGCAGTGCTGCATTATGTCTATCTGCTTCTTAAGATGCCAGGACTCATGTGACATTCAGGTAAATAACTTGGTCACACCCTAGAGTTTTGGTATGCTTTTATGTGCAAAGTATGGCAAAGGTGTGCTTAATGTGTGCAATGTTAAGGAAAAAGTGTTATTTATGTAATTAAATTTAACTAGGGGTCCTTTTATGCAAAATGGGTGGATATGGAGGGAAAAGTTTAAAAGCATGAGGGTTATTTTGTAAAAGATGGTAACTTGTGGTTAAATTGCAAAAATATGAGAAATTACCCTTGGGTATATGTGTAAAAGTAGTTTTATCTATAGGATTTACATAAAGTTTGAAAATATTACTAAGTTTATAGTATCTTCAAAATTGTTGCTCAACTGTAGATGAACCTTAAAGAGAAGTTGTAGAGTTTGAAAAACTATGCACTTTTGCCTTTTGGACCATCTCCATTTGAGCACTGGTTTAAAAGTTACAAGCTCTTTACAGTGAAGTCCCTGTGTTTCTTTGGTTTTGCAAATCGGTCCTCGGCTCCATTCTTCCCCTTCTTCCTCCCTGAGCCCCTGCTCCTCTGCTCTGCACCGCTGCTCGTCTGGCACCTCTGCCGCCGGCGCAGTGCGCCGCTCCTGGCCGCCACCCTCCACCTCCTGCTCCTCCCTCGCCCATGCGTCACCCCACCGTCCCTCCACCGCCCTAACTCCTCTGCTGGCGCTCCGCCCGAGCGCCACGCCGCTCGCGTGTTGCCAGCGCCGCTCGCCAGCATTTCTGTCGCCGCCGTGATCCTCCGACCGCTCTCCCCGTAGCAGCTCAAGGCCGAGACTTTGCTCACCCTTGCTTCCCTCCTCTCTTCCCAATTGCCTATAAAAGGCTGCCCCCTTCCGCCCGCGCGCCCCACTGCCGCCGCCCTTCCATTAGCGCCGTCGAGCTCGGTCCACCGCGGGACTACCCCCTCCGCCCGCTCCATCCCCAATTTGGTAGCGCATCCACCTTCCCCGGCCCCCACTGCACCTCCCCAGCCCGGCCCCTCCTTCCCCCGGACGCCGGAGCACCGCCGCCGCCGCTCACCCTCGGCCGCCGGCTTGGTCTCCTGTGGACAGCCCTCCTCCGGCCGTCTCAAGCCCGCCCAAAACCACCGGTGGGTAGCCTGAGATCCCCTCGTGCTCTCCCTCCCCTTGCCCCTCACCGCCGGCGACCCCCATGGCCGGAATTTGGCTGGACCTGAGCCCCTCACCGCCGGCCATGGCCTTGGACCCAATTGCATGAACCCTTTTCTTTCCAGGGGGTTATCTGTTAAAACTAAGGGCTGGTTTGTAATAGGAATAGTTGTTATTTCATGTGTGTGCATGTTCTGTCTTGCAAAATTTGTAGCAATTCACAGAAAAATCCAAAAATGGCAAAATTAGTTTTATTGGAAACTAGATTTCAAACCCTATAACTTTTGCTAATGAAGTTTAGTTTGAAACAAAATACTTTTATCTCTATTTTAAATCTAAGATTAAAGAGTAGTTTGAACTTAACCTCTACATTTCTTGCTTGTTGCTTTTGAATGTTTGGCATGTGTGTTCTTTAAGCTATATGTAACCCTGTATTAGGATTTCAAACTCAAATTTGTTTTAAACTTAACTTCTTTGATTTAGGCATTTCGAATTTGAAATATTATCTAAACATGTTGTATAACCCTTTCTAATTAAGATCTATTGACATTCTCTAATATGTTAATGATTAGTGTAAAATGAAATTTTCAAAACCTTATGATCTTTTACTTAAGTTTTAAAATTAAGTTTGGGTTTAAATTCAAATTCAAATTTAAATATTTCAGTTCTTGTTTGCAACAAATTCAGCAATACCTTTATGATTCCTTTATAACTAGCGTTTCAAACCTAAACCCTCTTTATTTTATGAGCTTTTGTGTGATAACTTGGTGAATTATAACATTTGAAATATAAGATTTTAAATTTAAACCTTACCTTACTTAATTTATTGCATCTCATATAGAATCAACGACGCTCGACGACGGGGACTACGAGTTGGTCTTAGGACAAGACCAAGGCTTTTCAGAAGACCCAGCACAAGTCGTCGAGGGACTAACTGAAGCCCCGAACCCAAGTTCGGAAGCGTCTGACACTCCTACCCCCAACCTCACTCAAGAAGGCAAGCCCCGGACATATCCCATTACTTTATTTACACTACAATCTACGTCTATTTATATTATATCTTGCATTAAGTCTAGGAGTTGAAGTGAAACCCTAGTTGCATGAGATCTTAGGAATCCAATGTATTGCTCCCGAGTCCTTATCGCTTAGATGCTCTGCTAAATAGGACCGGTAAAAGTCGGGTGATTTCCTATCACTCGCGCAATATAGGAGTGGCATGTTTACAATTCAGCAACCACTATAAGGATGATGGACAGGGTCATGTGCTGTATCATGACCTGAGGATTACCCTGTCTGTTTTGATAAAAGTTTTAAGGTTGAAATGTGTGGTAGTGGTGGCTAAGCTTTTGAAAGTACTAGCCACATGCCGCGAAATATGGTAAGCGGTAAGCCTAGTACCTGATTGGCCCGGCGAATGGAACGTGTCTCCACCACTCGACTTTTATTTTATGTATACACGCACCGACGTGTGGGAGTACGTTCTGCATGGCAGACAGGAATACGGGTTTTGTAGTCGCGCTACAGACGTATGCCCTGCACGAGTGATGTGCGTACGGTCCTGCAGTCGATTGTGGTGGCCCCGATCCATAACCCGGAATATGAGGGAAACGGTTGCTTCGGAACGCCCTGTTGGTATTCCAAGCGTGTGTGTTAGGTTTACCTTGCAAGGTTAAATTCGATTCGGATCGTCCACCTCTCACGAGGATTGAGACTGCTTATCCCTTTTGCCACAACGAGTAAAAAGTATAATTGTTGATGGAATAATCTTGATGGATGATAATCTATATCTTGCTTGTTTAGTATAGGTGCTTACCTAGAATGGCTAATCAAGCTAGAATCTGAAAGCTAAAACTTGAAAATAGTCTATACTCTCTGTTGCTTTTCAGCTGAAAATAAACTCAGAGCCCCATATAGTACCTTCATGAGTCTAGTTACAGGCTTAAGTATACCCAAAACCCGGGTAAGCCTTGCTGAGTATTAGGGTACTCAGCCTTGCCAATATCTGTTTCAGGTATGACCTTCGAGAATCCCACGGACAACCTTGTGTGGCCAACGTCCGTTCCTTATGGCTGGTCCGTGGAGTGGGACCCGTCCCCGGCCGGCAGTGACCCTCCGGAGTGACACCAGGCCCTGGGCTAAGTTTGGTGTCCGCCTTCGCGGCGTGTGTAGTCGCGTAAACTTTTCCTTCCACTGAGAGTTTGGACAAGCCATTATGCTTGTCAGTTTTGGACACGGTTTGTATAAATTTACTTATGTTTGAACCCGATTTGTAATAATGTATGAATGTCTGTAAATTAAAAGTTGATGAGCTATTCTGAGATGTGAACTCGCCTTCGTGCGAGGTAAACCTGCTTCGATCCTGTTGAACCGTGGTTGTATCGGGTGGAGACCCGACAGACCAAGAAATTGTTCCGTTTGAAGTGCGTTGAGCCAATTGCAGTTGTACGGCGATCATTAGCGCACTTGAGCCGGAATAATTCAGACGGTTCTGCCACAACTCAATGGAGTACTCACCCTCCGTGGCGACCTGAAGAAGTCATATGACTGTAATCAGGAGGCGATCCAATATGCTTTGACTACTCGCGTGCCAGGTGCTTCGGGAGAAGTACTCGCGGCCGCGCAGCAGCTTTCCCAATCCGGGTTGGAGATTCCTTCCAAGAAGGCCAGCAAGTCGAGCATCCAGTCGACTGATGATGTGGCCCTCAAGTCGATCCAGCTTCAGGAGGGAGATTCATCTAAGACCACTATGATCGGTGCCGGCTTAGGTGACAAATAGGAATTCGCACTCGTCAGCTTCCTTCGGGCTAACCGAGACATATTCGCATGGAAACCAGTGGATATGCCAGGGGTGCCCAGAGAGTTGATCGAGCATGCTCTGAATGTACATCCGAAGGCTACGCCTAAAAAGCAACGCTTGCAGAGGTTTTCCCACGACAAGTGTGAGGCCATTAAACGGGAGATCGCTAAACTTCTCGCGGCTGGATTCATTAAAGAACTAATCCATCCAAAGTGGGTCGCGAATCCCGTTCTTGTAAAGAAAAAGAACAATGAATGGAGAATGTGCGTCGACTACACTGATCTCAACAAGCATTGCCCAAAATACCATTTTAGGCTGCCGCGCATTGACCAAGTTGTCGATTCGACGGCTGGTTGTGTCCTTCTTTGTTTTCTTGATTGTTACTCAGGTTATCATCAGATCGCGCTCAAGGAGGAGGACCAAATCAAGACTGCCTTCATTACCCCGTACGGGACTTACGCCTACAAAATAACGTCCTTCGGGTTGAAGAATGCAGAAGCAACCTATCAGCGTGCGATCCAGATGTGTTTCACGGATCAGCTGCATCGGAATGTTGAGGCTTATGTGGACGACGTCGTCATTAAGACCAAGGCATCCAGTGACTTAATTGCAGATTTGGAGCAAACATTTAGCAGTTTGCGCAGATTTCGGTGGAAACTCAATCCCACCAAGTGCGTCTTTGGAGTGCCTTCAGGGAAATTGCTCGGATTCATCATCATCAACCGGGGCATTGAAGCCAACCCTGTAAAGATCACGGCCATCACTAATATGGAGGCTCCTGCCACAATCAAGGATGTGCAGAAGTTAACAGGTTGTATGGCGGCCCTGAACAGGTTCATCTCCCGTCTCGGGGAGAGAGGACTACCTTTCTTCAAGCTCCTAAAATGCCAGGATAAGTTCTAATGGATGGAGGAGGCTGAGCGGGCCTTGCAGGATCTGAAACATCATCTTCAGTCTCCTCCGATCCTTACAACACCGTTGCCAGGGGAGGATCTACTACTTTACATCGCGGCAAAAACTCATGTTGTCAGCAGTGCTATTGTAGTCGAGCGAGGCAAAGAAGGCCATGCGTTTGGAGTGCAGAGGCCTGTCTACTTCGTCAGCGAAGTTCTCTCTGAATCCAAGGTACGGTATCCAGCTGTTCAAAAGCTCTTGTATGTAATCTTAATCACATCCAGAAAGCTACGCCATTACTTCGACGAGTACAAGATCACTGTGATCACGGACTTCCCGCTGGCATATATTCTTCATAATCAAGATGCCACGGGGCGCATATCCAAGTGGGAAGTGGAACTGGGGGCTTTATCAATCGAATTCAAGCCACGCACCGCAATCAAGTCACAGGCTCTAGTCGACTTCATGGCTGAATGGAGGGAGAATCAAGTCCCAACCCCAGTGGACAAGCCAGAGCACTGGACCATGTATTTTGACGGGTCCCTCAAGCTCGACGGCGGCGGCGCTGGTGTTCTGCTTATTTCTCCACGAGGTGAACAGTTGAAATATGTCCTTTAGATCCTGTGGGCGGTATCCAACAACGAAGCCGAGTATGAAGCTTTGCTTCACGGGCTCCGTTTGGCGATATCACTAGGGATCAAGCGACTACTTGTATATGGCGACTCTCTCCTTGTTGTTCAGCAGGTCAACAAGGAATGGGACTGCAACAAGGAGACAATGGATGCTTATGTACAGGAAGTGCGCAAATTGGAAAGCAAATTCTCCGGCCTGGAGGTTCATCATGTATTGCGGGAGCACAATGTTGGCGCGGACACCTTGTCCAAACTGGGGTCCATGCGTGCCCAGGTCCCGTCGGGAGTCTTCGTCCAGGAGCTCAAACAGCCATCCATCAAGTCTTCTCTGCAGGTAACCATCAACGTGGATCCCCAACAACCCGATCGAGAGGTTATGGTGTTGCAGGAGGACTGGCGAGAGGTTTTTATCGACTTCATTCGAGACCAACGGCTACCAGCGGGAATCGACGCCAAGAGTGCAGAAGCTGCACGCGTCTTATGACGAAGCAAGGGCTTCGTCCTGGTCGACGGCAAGCTCTATCGGCGTGGCGCTCGGTCAGGAGTTCTCATGAAATGCGTCACAAAGGAAGATGGTTACGACATACTGCGGGAGATCCACGAGGGCGTCTGCGGCAACCATGCGGCTTCAAGAACGCTGGTGGGGAAAGCATACAGGGCCGGTTTCTGGTGGCCCACCGCAGTGACTGACGCGGAGGATCTCATGCGCAGGTGCCAAAAGTGTCAATTCTTCGGCAAACAGACTCATGTTCCCGCCCATAAACTCATCACTATACCGCCATCTTGGCCCTTCGCTTGTTGGAGTCTCGACATGATCGGGCCCTTCATGACGGCACTAGGTGGCTTTACCCATGTGCTGGTAGCCATCGACAAGTTCACCAAGTGGATCGAGTACAAGCCGATAGCCAAGCTCACGCCAGATCGGGTCGTCGACTTCATCTCAGATATTTTGCATCGTTTCGGCTTCCCCAACACCATCATCACGGACTTGGGATCAAACTTCACGGCAAACCAGTTCTGGGAGTTCTGCGAGAATGCTTGCATCGCAGTTAAATATATCTCAGTTGCACACCCAAGGGCCAATGGACAAGTCGAAAGGGCCAACGGCCTGATCATTGACGGCCTCAAGAAGAGACTTTATGATGAGAACAGCAAGAAGGGAGGAAAATGGGTGCACGAGCTATCACACGTCATCTGGGGGCTTCGGACTCAGCCGTCCAAAGCCACAGGCCAAACACCATTCTACCAGCCGATATCATGTGGAGGTCTCCAAGGGTCGAAATGTACAACGAAGGCGAGGCGGACGAGGCGTGGCAGTTAGAGCTCGATTCTATGGAAGAAGCTCGTTGCACCGCTCTTGTCCAGTCAGCTCGGTACCTGCAGGGGATCCGGCGATATCATGATCGCAACGTCAGGGAGAGGTCATTCAATGTTGGTGAATTGGTCTTGCGTTGTATTCAAGACGAATCTGGCCTACACAAGCTAAACTCAAGGTGGGAGGGCCCATTTGTCATCAAGCAGGTTACAAGGCTAGGGTCTTATCGACTACAATTTCCTAAGGGTCACGATGTCCTGAACTCTTGGAACGTTCAGAACCTGCGCAAATTCTACCCTTAAGTCGAGGCCCGGCGATCGCTGAATCCCCGAGGGCTTAGAAGGTCTCCTTTCCCCGAATCAATGTGGAGGCTATGAGCCACATGACCCGGGTTGTACTTTCCTTTTTACTTACACGACGGCCATGGTCGCGTGCAGACACAACTATAAATCGACTTCTTGTCGTGAATGATGCGGGGGCTACGGCCACGATCATCTCCTTTCGACTCCCGTTCCTGACGGAACCCTCGGCTCCGGCCAACCCCTCTACATATCGAGTTCCGCCGCGACCTTGGATGGTCGCACGCGATAGCAGTTGCATTTTTCTGACACAGTCGATCCGCTCGACTGGCTTACACCTAGTACGCTGGAAAGGCTCGCATAAAGAGCTATCTCGACTACATCTTGAGTGGCCGCACTCAGAACAGTCTTATTTCTGCCAAAAAGAATGGCAAACCCGTGGCACCGCCCGCACCTGCTCCTAGCAAGCTCGATCCGGCCGTTCGGGTCCTGCCTAGCTTACGGAGCACGCTCACAGCAGGAGCGACTTTCAACTACACTCAGAGTCGCTGCACTTGGGGTAGTCCTGTTTTTCTGCCCTACGCACGGCAACCTCGCGACGATGCTCGCGTTCTTTCCTAACAAGTTTGGACCCGCTCGATCGAGTTGTGGTTAATCTGTTAGACGAATATTAGCTACCCTTTGGGTCGTTGCACCCAAGGAGCGTCTACTACCTAAGTCTTGTAAGCCTGGACCCCAATTCAGCTAAGGCACGCAAACAAGTAGAGATATCACGTGAAGCATTCACATACAGGAACAATTACTTGTTTCTCATACCCTAATCCTGCAGTACACTGTGCACAATTCGTTCTGCTACAGGTTGGACCTCTCCCAGGTACTCCTCGAATCGCTCGTCCGTGCAGTCCGCCGCCATCCCCTGCGCAAAAATGTCTAGCTACGCGTTTGGCAAGAAGGATTTCACATACGCGAGGGCATTACTCACGCATGCGACTGGAGCCTCGGATAGGAACTTGACCACTTTCTTTGGGGCTTCGCGAAGTCGCTCCAGCAGGGGCCGCGGGCTCGCTTCGCCTTCCTCTGGTGGATCCACCATGTCCACCAGCTCCTGGGCGGCCCCCCTGAGGTCCTCCAGCTCCTTCCACTGCTGCTTGTCCTTCTCGCCCAGCGTTTTGATTTGCTGAAGGCAGTCGACGAACTGTTGTTCAGTGTCGCCAATCACCTTCTGCAGCCTTTCAACATCATCTGTACGTCGATACAGCATATTCTTCACGTCAGTAAGCAGCTCCTCTTTGTGTTTTATTACTTTCTTAAGCTCTGCGGTGAAGATATTTCAGCAACTAAGGGAAGTTACCAAGG
This sequence comes from Panicum hallii, assembly GCF_002211085.1. Lineage (NCBI taxonomy): Eukaryota > Viridiplantae > Streptophyta > Magnoliopsida > Poales > Poaceae > Panicum > Panicum hallii. The sequence continues at coordinate 27,217 of NW_020356360.1, forward strand.
CAAAGTACTCGAGGGAAGCGAGGGCCTACCTTGGTGTGCTTTTTTCTCTACCTTGAGCTGCTCCTGGTACTCCGCTTGTTGCTCCTTGAGCTGTTTTTGGAGCTCGGAGTTGGCCTTCTCGAGGTTTTGCAGGTCATTCTTGAGCAGCTAGGTCTCTCGAGTTCTTTCATGCTTCAGCATGTCCAGCTCTCGCTGCAGATAGCAGTTCTTCATAATTTCTTCGGAGACGCTGTGACGCCCTGAAAATTCGCCAATTTAAAATCGCGTATTCCGCTCGTCGTCAAAGCCCTAGATTGACCCCTGCCCCACACCGCCCGGCGATCCGACGACCGCGCAAGATCGCTTCCCGCAATCAGCGCCGACGCAATTCACTTCCCCTCGCGCTGCGCGAATAACGCGCGCGTGGCCGACCAGCCGCGGTCACCGCCGCGATCGGCGCCGACGCCCCTCTCCTCTCTCTCCCTCTCTTTCTTCTTTTTATCTCCCCCATTTCTTTTTCTTTCTTTTCCTTTCTTTTCTTTCCTTTCTTTTCCTTTCTCCCCTTTTTCCTTCCTTCTCTCTTCTTTCTCGCCCGAGCGCTGGCTGGCCGCGCGCCTGCTCTGCCGGGCCGCGCCGCGATGCACGCGCACGCGCAACGCATGGCCGTGCGCCGCGCCGCGCCGTCCGTCGCTGCGCCCTCGCCCTGGCCCGCGCCGCGCGCGCACGCGCGCACGGACGCCGCGCCGCCCGCCGCTGCTGCATCCCGTCCCGCCGCGCGCGTTGTCGCCTCCCCGTCCTGTGCCGAACAGCGCCGCCCCACTGTCCGCACGCGTGACCGAACCGTCACGTCGCCCGGCCTCGCCGCCCGCGCCGCCGCTCGATGACACGGACACCACGACGAGGACGCCATTAAGGCAACCCGCGCCGCTCGCCGGCCTCCCCACCGGCCCCGCCTCCTCGCCGCCTCAACCCGCCTATAAGAAGGCCCCCGCCCCGCCCCTCGTTCCCCCACAACCCCCACTGCCACCGCCCGCCGCCTCCCTTGCTTCCAGTGCCGCCGCCGCCCGCAGCTCCGCCGCCGCCCGCAGCTCCGCCGCCGCCCGCAGCCCGCCGTCGCCCCGCCTCCACGCGCCACCCCGGCCCGAGGTGAGGCCGGGAACTAGCTTCCCGTGACCCCCTCTCTCTTTCCCCCTCTCACCCCGAGCCGCCCCGGGCCCTAGGCCGCCGGATTTGGCCGGGCGCCGGCGCCCCACCGCCCCCTCCTCTGTTCTGTGCGGGGAAGAGGAGGGAGAGGGGCAATTTTGCCCAAAGCCCCCCCCCTTTCCTGTTTTCTCCAAAGAAACCCCCCCCATCTACTCCCTTTTGCAAAAGAAGCCCTATTCTTTCCGTTATTTCAAACCAAACCCCCGATGCATCAACCTAGATATACTTGACACCTTTTAGCCTGCTCAGGGTATTTCTAGGATTTACAAATAGGTCCTTACTCTTTCCAGATACTTACGAATAAACCCCTGGAACCCTGTTTAACCGCCCGAACCCTCTTTACCTCGTCATTTTATGTGCGAAACGATCTCCGATCGACCCAAAACTTTACCACGCCCTTTCTAGTATAGTTCTGACCACGCCATTAAGAAACCACCCGAAAATATTATCCCTACCTTCGTAACTAAATTATTTCCGATTCAAGCTCAACGATAAAAGCTTTTAGTTCTTTCGCTTGATTGTATGCCTGTTTGGTTGTGTCGTAGGACGCGGAGTGAACGAGGAAGTTCCCGACTGCGACCAAGCAACCGAGGACCAGTTCTGCGACCCCGAACCCGAGGGACAGTGCTTTGATCAGGACCTTCCGCAAGGACTTGACGATGGCAAGTTCAACTCCACCCTTTGATGCATGTTTCTATCCTAGTTTTTATAAACACAACCCAGAGGCCTGTTTTATAAAATTGCATGGTTTTGTGTGCTGAAAACATGGTAGGATAGCCACCCCTACTTGTGATAACCATACCTTGACCACCTGGTTTTGCAAAGAAAGTGTGTGTGCGTGTGGGAAGGGATAAAATGTGGTTTTGAAAAGTGAGTTAGACGGGATGGATGGCATTTCTGTGTGAATTGCCGTTGGTGTGCTCGTACCTGTGTGGTTGAGCGTGGAAGGGAGATATCCATCTTGTCACCCCTAACGACCGAGTTGATGTGTCGTCTCACCTAGCTTCCTGTCGTGCAAACCACTTGACCGTTGTATGGGCAATGGCTTGGCCTAACCCCACTAGTTAGTCTGATAGCCATCAGGAGAGCTGGGAGCAACGGGTGATCAAGGAGACGGGATAAGCTCTGTGTGACTTATGCCCCGGTTAAACCTCAGTGATAGGTCGAATGACCCCTTGATAGATCCCGTGCTGGCTAGTCAGATCTAGCTAAGGTGGGTAAGGGCTTTGATGGGATCTGCACCGGCACTAAGGTGTTCGTGCTGTGGTACCCCACCTGTGGGTAAAGTTGCACACCTCTGCAGAGTTAAAAATCTATTCGAATAGCCGTGCCCACGGTATTGGGCAGGTTACGGTGTGGTCACATAACTAGTGTTTCCCTTTGGGAATGGATGGGTTGGTGTGAGTCGTTTGGAAAGTGTCCGGCAGTCGTACCGTGTGCTACGGCGGACGGGGAGTCTAGTAGCAAATTAAAACTTGGATCCTGTGCGGATCGACACCGTATGCTCTTTGGTACTAGAAAACCTGTTTTGGAAATATTTTAAAATAAACCCTTGCTTACAACTGAGTTTTCCGTAAATAAACCATGACCCTATCCTTGGATTATCCTGTGCATTAAATTCTGTTATACCCCCTCCGTGGGTGTGATTGGACTTGCTGAGTACATTTGTACTCACCCCATTCTTACTTTTACAGCGGAAGACCCTGACTACGTCCCCGAAGACAACGAGTAGGGTTCCGTCCTGCACCCAGTCGTGCCTGTGGATAAGGCCATCATTGGAGTTCCGCATGGCGCAAGACTCTGATGATTCCCTTTTCGTAGCTAGTGTAGTAGTGTGGGTTGTAGTTGTAATCCTCGCGATAGTGGCGCTTCACTGCCCATTACCGCGTAAAGCTGTACGGTGATGTATCATCTGATGTAATAAAGTGTTATCAGTCTCCTGGGACTGATAAAGCAATACTTTTAAGTCTTCCCTGATGGGGGGACGCTTCAGGTGGTATCAGAGCCGTAGGCTGGCCGTAGGACGTGACCCTAGGAGCGAGACCCCTTTTTAGGCCCTAGAACTTGTCCCGATTTAGAAATTTTCTGCACAAACACTCACCACTAGTCTTTGCCTTGTTCCAGATGGCTGGCAATGGATGGGTTAACGGAATCTGCCACGCAGAGCCCGGCCTTCCCAAGTTACTATTGCTCAGCCTGGAACGCGTTGGGATTATGGAACCACCGGAGTATGCCTATCGCGAGTACATCACCGGGGGCACCCTTCAGTGCGACATGATGGTTTTTGTGGAGAGAAGCACCCGCTACCCTGATGTGGACCCTTGGTTCATCTCCACCACTGGCTTCCGTTTCCCCGACACCTATCGAAAGGCCGCCCGTAAAGCCCTGCGACGGCTGCGTGTGCTCTACAGGCGCCACCTTCAGCGGACTCCTATGGGATTTTTCCCACCCGCTGAGGGAAGAGGACGCACTTGGATTGCCCGGATGAGGGGACTTGGACAAGAAGAAGAAGACCTAGAAGATACGGTCTCCCACCTATCCATCTATCTTACTGGCTTGGATGCACTCTACCGCGAACAGGCGGCACAACTGAAGCAGCTAATCCATGGGATTGAAAAGATAACCCAGGAGCTGGAGGAACAACGGACAAGAGCCGCAAGCGCCGAGTATTCCTTAGCCGCCCTCCAAGCCCAGATGCAAGAATACGAGAACCGCAACGGGATAGGTGGATGGATAGAGGAAGAAGAAGAAGAACCCATGGAAACCCATTGGGATAAGGGTACTCAGACCGAAAATGAAATGGATCGGTTCCTTCCAATAAAGAAGCGCTCCATCAGGACCGAGGAAGAATCCCCATAATAGGATTAGCACTCCAAGCTAGAACCCGACCCTAATAACCCCGTGCCCATGAAAACTGTATCCCCGTGTTACAATAATAAATGTTATCCACTCCCTTTTGTATCTGTGCTAGACTGTTTACCCTGTTCATGTTTCAGATGGCTGAGAAAGGATGGACCCAGGGCGATTGCCAAGCAGCACCTGGCTTTCCCGGCCTCTTAATCAACACCCTGGAGGACCTTGGCGTTACGGAACGCCCAAGGTACTACAGTCGAGAGTACGAGCACCATGGTACCCTCCGCTGCAGGGTGATCCTGGTCATCGCCAGGAGCAACCGCTACCCCGACATCCAGCCTTGGCGAGCGACCGCCACAGGGTTTAGACACCAAGACACCTACCCCTTGGCCATCAGAAAAACACTCCGTTATTTGTGCCGGATTTTTGAAGAACACCTCGCTCCCACGCCAGCCAAGTTCTTCCCGCCGGCCATCAGAACCCCAGTCTGGGAAGCACGCATGAGAAACCTGGAGCGACGTCGCCATGAGGAAGGCCCCCTGTACCAAGTGGCCACTTACCTAGCCGCCCTGGACCAACTCTTTGATGAGCAAGCCAACCTTCTAAGGGAGCAGACCCATCGAGCCGAGCAAGCGGAGCTCGCAGTGAGATTACAGCAGATCCGAGCTGCCCACGCCGAGGCAAGGGCCGCAACCGCGGTCAGCAGCGAAGCCGTCGCCCAAGAGAGCCTCAGGCAAGCCCGAGACCGGCGCATGCAAGATTGGACCTGGAGTGGAACACCAGTCCCGGCAATTGGCGAAGACCATGTTTTACTGGGGACACCCGTCATAGGATGGGGACCACTCTTTGGGAACACACACGCTCCACCTGAGAACCCTGAAAGTTCTGCCGCCGCCGTCGAAGGGGGTGCTACAGCGCAACCCTTGCCAGATGGAAACCCAGAGGACGGCGAACGAGGATCTCCCACCTTCCCCGCCCCGGAAGAAGGCACGCCTCGCGAATAGAATAACCGACGCCATCCCAGTAATGCACCCCCAAGCTTAAGACGTGCCCTTAGACAAGACCCTAGCCGAGTAGCATGAGACCTAGTCATACCCCCAAGTGGTACCCCCCTTGCAGTAATAAAATGGTTTGTGCTTGTTGTTTGTGATGTTGTGTGCTGGTCTGTTGTGTGCTAATTGTTTATATGAGTACCGGCAGAAGGTAGATTCTGCCTTATACGAATTAAACAACTTAAACATCACATAAACGTAACCCCAACCTACCCGATCAACAGGTGACCCCCCGGAACGTCGCGAGGGCCTCCCGTGGCCGGAACCCCGTAGCCGCTAGTGCCGGAGCACAGCCCGTTGAACAAGATTTTCCCCAAGGAGAACAAGAAGTAAGTCAGAACCGAGGAGGAAGTCAAGAAGGAGAACAACTACCACCACCCCCACCCCTCGGAGACTTGGCGCAGATCATCCATAACCAGACCCTCATACTGGAGACTCTGGCGAATGCCCTCATTAATCGACAGCCACGAGGGCAGAATATGAACGACAAGCTGATGGCCTTTCTAAGGACCAAGCCACCTACCTTCGCCGGATCCTGCAACCCGTTGGATGTAGACGACTGGTTGCGAGTGATTCAGAGGAAGCTCGAACCATTCGAATGCCAGGACCGGGACAAAGTCCTTCTAGCGGCCCACCAGCTCACCGGAACAGCATTATCCTGGTGGGAAAACTATTGTGCCGCAGCCGAGGATGCCTCTACCATCACCTGGGGAGAATTCGTAAGGGAGTTCCGCCGCTACCACATCCCTTCGGCCACCATGAAGCGCAAGGCGGATGAATTCCGCGCACTACAACAAGGAAGCATGACGGTGGAAGAGTACACCCACCGGTTCATAGAATTGGCCCGATATGCGCCGGAAGAAGTGAGCGACGACGATAAGAAGCAAGACATGTTCAAGAAGGGATTAAGCCCAGAACTCCGGACCTTGCTTACTCCACAGATCTATCTGGACTTCAACACCCTGATGAATAAAGCTATCCTCACGGAAAGGGCCAAAGCTGAGGAGAGGAAGGATAACAAACGCAAATTCCTGGAAAGTAAGGCCCGCCAACAGGACCGTTTCCAAAAGCCCAGAAACTTCAGCTATACTGCACCAAGATCCCAGGCCCCAATGCAGTATAGGACTCAGTCCCAAGTGACAGGACCGCGGGCCCCTGAAGCACAGCCTAAAAGTCAGAATACCATGAGGGCCCCGCAAAGCAATACAAGCCTGGTCGCCTCCGACAACAACAATGTTAGGGCCTGTTTCAACTGCCGTGAGACAGGGCACTTCATCGCCAATTGCCCTTATGCCAAGAATAAGCCGGCAACATCGGCCTTCTCCAACACGGTGAATGGGCCCAGACCAGCCCTGACTGGTGCCAACCGAGTGCCCATCCGCAGCAACGACAACAGCCAGCAGATGAAGCAGCAATCATTTGGACGAGCCCGCGTCAATCACATCGACGCGCAGGAGGCTCAAGAGGCTCAAGGCGTAGTGCTCGGTGAGTACCTAGTCAACTCAGCCCTGGCAACAGTACTATTCGATTCTGGAGCGTCGCACTCGTTCATATCCTCAAGTTTTGTGGAAAAACACAGATTACCTACAGTGCTACTAAAAACACCCCTATTAACCCGGACGCCTGGAGGCGACATTAACTGTCAGTTAGGTTGTCCACGGGTAAGGATCAATTTAAGTGGGGTAGACTTCCTAGCAGATTTGGTAGTACTTAAGTCTGGGGGAATAGACGTGATCCTTGGAATGGACTGGTTAAGCCGACACAATGGTCTCATAGGCTGTACCGACAAAGTGGTACACCTAACAAACCCCGAAGGAGTCCAAGTGATCTGCCATACCCGGGACCGTAAGTTCGACCCAATGGTATTTAGCATGGAAGCCAAGCCCTTAGAAGGAGTCCCGATAGTAAACGAATACCCAGATGTGTTCCCCGAAGAGCTTCCCGGTATGCCGCCGGACAGGGATATAGAATTCATCATAGACCTTATCCCCGGAACCTCTCCGATAGCCAAGAGACCCTATAGGATGGCGGCTTCTGAGTTAACGGAATTAAAGAAACAACTAGAAGAACTGCAGCGAATTGGCTTCATTAGACCAAGCTCGTCGCCATGGGGAGCCCCAGTGCTGTTTGTCAAGAAGAAGGATGGAAGTATGAGGTTGTGTGTAGATTACCGGGCACTGAATGAAGTTACCATTAAGAATAAGTACCCCCTCCCCAGGATTGATGACCTGTTCGATCAGTTAAAAGGAGCCAAGTACTTTTCCAAGATCGACCTAAGGTCGGGATATTTCCAGCTCAAAATTAGGGAAAGTGACATCCCTAAGACAGCTTTTGTCACCCGCTACGGGCAGTTTGAGTTCACCGTAATGTCCTTCGGACTAACCAACGCCCCTGCCTATTTTATGAACCTCATGAATAAGGTGTTCATGGACGAGCTAGATAAGTTTGTCGTAGTCTTTATCGACGACATACTTGTCTACTCTAACAGTATTCAGGAACATGAGCAACACCTGCGGGTAGTATTGGAAAAGCTGAGGATGCATAAGCTATATGCTAAATTCAGCAAGTGTGAATTCTGGCTGGAGAGAGTAGCTTTCCTTGGTCACATTCTGACTGCGGAAGGCGTAGCAGTGGACCCAGAGAAGGTCGAAGCGGTCTCCAACTGGCAGCGGCCGACCAACGTTAGTGAAATAAGAAGTTTTCTTGGACTGGCCGGGTACTATCGGAGGTTTATTGAGGGATTCTCTAAGATAGCCCGACCCATGACGGAACTTCTTAAGAAGGAGAAGAAGTTCGCTTGGACGGAATGTTGTGAAAGAAGTTTTCAAGAGTTGAAACAAAGGTTGACAACCGCCCCAGTACTGACCCTACCGGACATTCATCGGGATTTTGTCATTTACTGTGACGCATCCCGACAAGGATTAGGGTGTGTGCTGATGCAAGATGGGAAAGTCGTTGCATATGCTTCCCGCCAACTCCGGACCCATGAACAGAACTATCCAACCCATGATTTGGAATTGGCAGCCGTAGTGCATGCCCTTAAGATTTGGAGACACTATCTGATTGGAAATAAGTGTGAGATTTACACCGACCATAAGAGTCTGAAGTATATCTTCACCCAACCAGATTTAAACCTAAGGCAAAGGAGATGGTTGGAGTTGGTTAAGGACTACAATTTGGAAATCCATTATCACCCCGGAAAGGCGAACGTGGTAGCCGACGCCTTAAGCCGGAAATCCTATGGACCCAAGGATGATAGTCTGCGCGAGGAAATGGCACGATTAAATGTGCACATTGTGCCTCGAGGTTCCAGCCAAGTGCTAAACGTCCAATCAACACTAGAAGATGGGATTAGAGAGGCCCAACGATCGGATCAAGAGTTAATGAAAGTCCGCAAACAAACCGGAGAAAACAAAGCGCCAGGTTTCAGAGTGGACGATAAGGGGACGTTATGGTACGAGGATAGAATTTGTGTTCCCCAGAATGGAGATTTCCGGCAATTAATCATGGACGAAGCCCATAACTCGGCCTACTCCATCCACCCAGGGTCCACCAAAATGTATATGGACATAAGGCAAAACTATTGGTGGAATGGAATGAAGGCGGATATTGCAAGATTTGTGGCATATTGTGATACCTGCCAAAGGATCAAGGCTGAACATCAAAAGCCGGCAGGATTATTGCAACCCTTGCCTATCCCGGTGTGGAAATGGGATGAGATAGGAATGGACTTTGTAGTGGGTCTACCCAAAATGCAGAAGGGACACGATTCCATATGGGTAATAGTGGATCGACTCACTAAATCGGCACATTTCATACCCGTACGAACTAATTACGGTGGAGAAAAGCTGGCAAAACTCTATGTGGAGAACATAGTCAAGCTACACGGAGTACCTAGCAGGATTGTCTCAGATAGAGGGACCCAATTCACCTCTAGGTTCTGGAAAAGCTTGCATCAAGCCATGGGCACCAAGTTAGATTTCAGCTCTGCATATCATCCACAGACGGATGGTCAAACCGAAAGGGTAAATCAGATTATGGAAGATATGCTGAGAGCATGTGTCCTGACCTACGGAAAGGACTGGGAGCAGAGTCTTCCCTATGCAGAATTCTCGTACAATAATAGTTACCAAGCCAGCTTGGGCATGTCGCCATTCGAAGCCCTCTATGGAAGAAAGTGCAAAACTCCCTTGATGTGGTCGGAAGTTGGAGAACGTGCACTAGTAGGACCTGCACTTATAAAAGAAGCAGAAGAAAAAGTAGCGGAGATCCGCGAGAAATTGAGGGCAGCCCAGTCGCGACAAAAGAGCTACGCGGACAAGAAGAGGCGGGAAATAAGTTTCAACCCAGGAAATTTTGTTTGTCTCAAGGTCTCACCCATTCGAGGAACGCGAAGGTTTCAAGTGCAAGGAAAATTGGCCCCTCGATACATTGGACCGTACCGGGTTCTAAAGAGAGTCGGAGCAGTAGCATACCGACTGGAGTTACCAGAAGAAATGTCGGATATACATCCAGTGTTTCACGTCTCACAATTAAGGAGATGCTTGAGAGTGCCCGAAGATGAACAAGTGCCAGTGGAAACAATAGACCTGCAACCGGATCTGCGATATCAGGAAGTACCGGTCAAAATTCTGGACACTGTCACTAGAAGGACAAGAAACTCCGAGGTACGGATATGCAGGGTTCAATGGAGCAGACACGGAGTAGAGGAAGCAACCTGGGAACGCGAGGAGGCTCTAAAGAAGGAATTTCCCCATCTGTTTAGGAGCCAGCCGAATCTCGAGGACGAGATTCATCTAAGTGGGGTAGGTTTGTGACGCCCTGAAAATTCGCCAATTTAAAATCGCGTATTCCGCTCGTCGTCAAAGCCCTAGATTGACCCCTGCCCCACACCGCCCGGCGATCCGACGACCGCGCAAGATCACTTCCCGCAATCAGCGCCGACGCAATTCACTTCACCTCGCGCTGCGCGAATAACGCGCGCGTGGCCGACCGGCCGCGGTCACCGCCGCGATCGGTGCCGACGCCCCTCTCCTCTCTCTCCCTCTCTTTCTTCTTTTTCTCTCCCCCATTTCTTTTTCTTTCTTTTCTTTCCTTTCTTTTCCTTTCTCCCCTTTTTCCTTCCTTTCTCCCCTTTTTCCTTCCTTCTCTCTTCTTTCTTTTTTCTTTCCCTCCTCCTTCCCTGCCGCGCGCCCGAGCGCTGGCTGGCCGCGCGCCTGCTCTGCCGGGCCGCGCCGCGACGCACGCGCACGCGCAACGCGTGGCCGTGCGCCGCGCCGCGCCGTCCGTCATCGCGCCCTCGCCCTGGCCCACGCCGCGCCGCACCGCGCGTGCACGGACGCCGCGCCGCCCGCCGCTGCTGCGTCCCGCCCCGCCGCGCGCGCCGTCGCCTCCCCGTCTTGTGCCGAACAACGCCGCCCCACTGTCCGCACGCGTGACCGAACCGTCACGTCGCCCGGCCTCGCCGCCCGCGCCGCCGCTCGACGACACGGATGCCACGACGCGGACGCCATTAAGGCAACCCGTGCCGCTCGCCGGCCTCCCCACCGGCCCCGCCTCCTCGCCGCCTCAACCCGCCTATAAGAAGGCCCCCGCCCCGCCCCTCGTTCCCCCACAACCCCCACTGCCACCGCCCGCCGCCTCCCTTGCTTCCAGTGCCGCCGCCGCCCGCAGCTCCGCCGCCACCCGCAGCCCGCCGTCGCCCCGCCTCCACGCGCCACCCCGGCCCGAGGTGAGGCCGGGAACTAGCTTCCCGTGACCCCCTCTCTCTTTCCCCCTCTCACCCCGAGCCGCCCCGGGCCCTAGGCCGCCGGATTTGGCCGGGCGCCGGCGCCCCACCGCCCCCTCCTCTGTTCTGTGCAGGGAAGAGGAGGGAGAGGGGCAATTTTGCCCAAAGCCCCCCCTTTCCTGTTTTCTCCAAAGAAACCCCCCCATCTACTCCCTTTTGCAAAAGAAGCCCTATTCTTTCCGTTATTTCAAACCAAACCCCCGATGCATAAACCTAGATATACTTGACACCTTTTAGCCTGCTCAGGGTATTTCTAGGATTTACAAATAGGTCCTTACTATTTCCAGATACTTACGAATAAACCCCTGGAACCCTGTTTAACCGCCCGAACCCTCTTTACCTCGTCATTTTATGTGCGAAACGATCTCCGATCAACCCGAAACTTTACCACGCCCTTTCTAGTATAGTTCTGACCACGCCATTAAGAAACCACCCAAAAATATTATCCCTACCTCCGTAACTAAATTATTTCCTATTCAAGCTCAACGATAAAAGCTTTTAGTTCTTTCGCTTGATTGTATGCCTGTTTGGTTGTGTCGTAGGACATGGAGTGAACGAGGAAGTTCCCGACTGCGACCAAGCAACCGAGGACCAGTTCTGCGACCCTGAACCCGAGGGACAGTGCTTCGATCAGTACCTTCCGCAAGGACTTGACGATGGCAAGTTCAACTCCACCCTTTGATGCATGTTTCTGTCCTAGTTTTTATAAACACAACCCAGAGGCCTGTTTCATAAAATTGCATGGTTTTGTGTGCTGAAAATATGGTAGGATAGCCACCCCTACTTGTGATAACTATACCTTGACCACCTGGTTTTGCAAAGAAAGTGTGTGTGCGTGTGGGAAGGGATAAAATGTGGTTTTGAAAAGTGAGTTAGACGGGATGGATGGCATTTCTGTGTGAATTGCCGTTGGTGTGCTCGTACCTGTGTGGTTGAGCGTGGAAGGGAGATATCCATCTTGTCACCCCTAACGACCGAGTTGATGTGTCGTCTCACCTAGCTTCCTGTCGTGCAAACCACTTGACCGTTGTATGGGCAACGGCTTGGCCTAACCCCACTAGTTAGTCTGATAGCCATCAGGAGAGCTGGGAGCAACGGGTGATCAAGGAGACGGGATAAGCTCTGTGTGACTTATGCCCCGGTTAAACCTCGGTGATAGGTCGAATGACCCCTTGATAGATCCCGTGGTGGCTAGTCAGATCTAGCTAAGGTGGGTAAGGGCTTTGATGGGATCTGCACCGGCACTAAGGTGTTCGTGCTGTGGTACCCCACCTGTGGGTAAAGTTGCACACCTCTGCAGAGTTAAAAATCTATTCGAATAGCCGTGCCCACGGTATTGGGCAGGTTACGGTGTGGTCACATAACTAGTGTTTCCCTTTGGGAATGGATGGGCTGGTGTGAGTCGTTTGGAAAGTATCCGGCAGTCGTACCGTGTGCTACGGCGGACGGGGAGTCCGGTAGCAAATTAAAACTTGGATCCTGTGCGGATCGACACCGTATGCTCTTTGGTACTAGAAAACCTGTTTTGGAAATATTTTAAAATAAACCCTTGCTTACAACTGAGTTTTCCGTAAATAAACCACGACCCTATCCTTGGATTATCCTGTGCATTAAATTCTGTTATACCCCCTCCGTGGGTGTGATTGGACTTGCTGAGTACGTTTGTACTCACCCCATTCTTACTTTTACAGCGGAAGACCCTGACTACGTCCCCGAAGACAACGAGTAGGGTTCCGTCCTGCACCCAGTCGTGCCTGTGGATAAGGCCATCATTGGAGTTCCGCATGGCGCAAGACTCTGATGATTCCCTTTTCGTAGCTAGTGTAGTAGTGTGGGTTGTAGTTGTAATCCTCGCGATAGTGGCGCTTCACTGCCCATTACCGCGTAAAGCTGTACGGTGATGTATCATCTGATGTAATAAAGTGTTATCAGTCTCCTGGGACTGATAAAGCAACACTTTTAAGTCTTCCCTGATGGGGGGACGCTTCAGACGTGCTTGTCCAGGGCAGCTACCTCTCGCGCATCACTCACAACCGCGCTGAGCTTCTCTGATTTTTTCTAGGACTTCGTGATCACATGCTGCGCAAAAGGCGGAGATTGAGTCAAAGCAACTCAGCAATATGCACAACCGGAACATCACCCAAGTATTACCATGGAAAAATCGTATAACTCCTTGAAGGTGCTCTTGAAGGTCCTCAAATTCTCCGCTATCAGCAGGGGGTCATCCACCAGGTCAGTGGTGATGACGTTCTTGTACCCCGGCCCGGCCCTCAACATCTCACGAGGATTCCTCGAGGACCCGGCGACATCTCCGGGCGGCGGTTGCTGGACACCTGCAAGTACACAATGTCGTCAGCATGTTGTGCCCAGTCCTCGGTAGCCGGTCGCTGACAGATACGCGCGTACCTGTGCCATCGGTAGGAGTGGCATCAGGGGTTTCGACCTGTTCTCCGCCACCAGTTTCGGCTTCATCCCGTTGGAGCTCGGGAGGCGGCAAGTCGAGAAGCGCCGCATCTGCTTCAGGGGTCAGCTCCGTGGGCACTGGCTCTCCGGGCGCAGAGGGCTCGGAGGCCGCAGCAGCGGGGGCTGGCTCCGCACTGGAAGGATCAGCCCGGGTTGACGGCTCCAGGGCTGCAGTAGTCGTGCCCGGGTCCAGCTGAAGCTGCACCGCGCTCGCAGCCCTGATGACATCGAAGTCGTCGTTATCCAAGTTGGCAAGAGCAAGATTTTCAAGCGACAGAGGTAAACTCACAGTGTCGACTTCTTTTTGGCGGCCTTTTTCACCCGCAAGGCCCGTCGCGGAGCCTCTGTCGCCAGCGGCGAGGCTTGAACGGCCGATTGAGTGGTCCCCGCCACGGTAATGGTCACCGCAGCGACGGCGGATGGGCCCATTTCCATCCCTTCAGGTTCGGTCCCGGGGGCAGAGCAGGAAGGCTACAAGTGGATACTGTCAGTATTCAGCGCTATTGGTACTTAGCAACTCGTCAAAGCGGCAAATCAGTACCTAGAGGACTCGACTTCTTGCGCCTTGCATTTGTGCACCAGTAGATGGCCCTTTGGCACCAGTGGTAAAGCCCCGGTCAACTCCACGCTCTGGTCGGAGGAGTTGTCCCGGCGCGATTCTCCTTCGGCTCCTTCTCCCGCCTACGAACCCACGCCTCCGGTGGACTCGCTGCTGCGTTGAGCTGCAGTAAGGCAAGCCTTCTTGGCTGCAGCGGTAGCAGAGGGGAGGAGGTGATCTGGTCGGGGGATATCAGGCTGCGGCGGGTAGCTGCTGTACAGCTCCGTGTGTCCCTGCAGAAAGTTCTTCACTTAAGTAACGGTGCAAAAGTGTCCATCTTCAGCAAAAGAAGTCGAATTCTTACTGGTTTGGGCGGATTTCGGGCGGAAAACAATGTGGGCACGTACGGCACGGCGTCCACGTCTAGCAGCACCCGCTGAACCCGCTGGAGCGCGACGTCGTCGGGCAAATCCTCTGCGCACATGTGAGAAGGATCAGCGGGGCCTGTGTACTCGAAGCCCAGGTGATGGCGCTGCTGGATGGGTTGGACGCGGCGTTTGTAAAATGCAAACATGACAGAGGCGCCAGTCACTCCCTTCTTCTTCTGTGCCTCAATAATGTCCAGCAGCTCTCTGACTTGATCCATTTCCCCACCGGAGGGTTCAAGGTTCCATTCTTCCCTCACTACCGGGGGTCTGTTCGACTTCGTCGGAAGGTGGGGAGCATGGTTTTCGATGTAAAACCAATGGTTTTTCCATCCAGGAAGATTTGAGGGGAATTTGTATGAAAGGTATTTTTCGCCGGCCTGCTGTCACAGTTGGATGCCAGCGCCCCCTACTACAGACAGTTTCTTCGTGGTAGGCTGGGGTTTGACGCGGAAGAGAAAGCGGAATAGATCCCAGTGGGGTTCGATTCCGAGAAAGGTTTCGCAAAAATGGATGAAAATGGAAATGTGGCAAATGGAGTTAGGGTTGAGGTGATGGAGCTCAAGCCCGTAATAATAAAGAAGGCCACGAAAGAAGGAACAAGTGGGGAGGGCCAATCCCCGTTCGGCAAAATGGAGGAATGTGACGATTTCGTGGACATTCTCCATGGGGACGGGTTCACGGTATGAGGGGCGCCAGTTGATAAGGTTCTTCTCTTGCAGCAACCCCTCGGAAACTAGTTTGTTTAGATTGTTGAGGGAGCACTTACTGTGTGTCCATTCCGCGGTTGATGGCTCCGCCTCTTTCCTCTTTTTCTCGATCTCTGACTTCTTGGACGCCATCTCCGATGCGCTGGCCACGAGATGCTCGGGGGCTGCAGGGAGAGGGGCGGGGAGGTCGGAGCGGGAGAATCTCCTAGGGGGGATGGCGGCGGTGCTTGGCTCAGATTGGGGATTTTGGTGGCTTTTGGCGGAAAGCGGGTTGAAAGCACGGTTTTTTTCCTACTGTTATCGCGGGGTTAAATAACCAGCGGGGTGGGGAAAAGTTACTGTTCTGAAGTTCAGGAGTCACTTCCGAGAATATTCCGAATCTGAGGGGTCATTGGATGGAATGTTTGGATTAAAATATTCGATTAACCATTTTTTCAGGGTTAGTTGGCCCGAAAAAAGGGGTTTCTTGAAATAATAATCTAATACCCATCATCTGTGCCATCATTTTGGTAATTTCGCAGGTTGTCATTTTTTGCCTGCATGCCACGGTTGTTGGATCCTTATCTCCAAATTTTGTGGGATTTGGATTCAAGGCTCGGGGGCTGTGGGATACGTGGCATCGACTACTTATTTTTCAAATTTTTGAAGGATAAGCAGGATTACGGACAAATGGGACCCTCAGCCTGATTCTCCGATTCAACCTAAGGCTCGGGGGCTACTCCATATGGAGTGCGATTTTTAAATCGCACACCATAATAAAAATTCGGGGCATGAGCACCTCATAGCTTCGATGCAGTCAAGCAAGTACTCGAAGAAGGTTTTCAAGATGAAGCTCCAGAAGAAGTCGAAGACTGCTTTGAAAGTACTCGATAAGCCTGCAGTACTCAGCTACGAAGAGCTCGAGGGCTTGTCAGACCCGGGGCCACCGGGCTGAGCACATAACGTAGTTTAAAGAGGTCTAAGAGATTAAGTTCGTCTTATCTCTTATTCATTTTATTTATCTCTTGTTTATCCCGTTTAAATAGGAGATAGAGCTAACCAGCACGGAGGGGATCTACTCGAGATATGTTCTGGTATGATTCCTCAGTGGAGGTTGGTTAGCATCTTTGTAACTGTGGCCTCTCGGGTATATAAGGGAGGTCAGGGACCCCTCTCAGAACAGAAGATCACTAGGTCGTTCTACACCAAAGGCAATACAAACTACCATACATGACGTAGGGTGTTACGCATCTTGCGGCCCGAACCTGTCTAAGCTTTGTGTTCCTTGCACCTTCGAGTTCCTGATCTCGACATTCCTTCACCCAAAACTTACCACCTTGGGTATATCCCACGGTGGGTAGCCGGTTAAACACCGACAGGGGCTACTCCATATGGAGTGCGATTTTTCAATCGCACATCTGTCACACCCGGTTTAGAAAAGGTAACCGAATGCATCCCATATGTGCGCCAGGATCAAGTTCCGCACATACAGTAGACGTCACAAGCGAATATCCGAACAATGCATTAACGTATAAGAGTATAATAGTACTTTATTACATGACCGACAGTCTTAACCTTAAGCGAATAAATAAACGTCGATAAATAGCAGCGGACTTCAACTTCACAGGCAGTTGACTGGGAGACACTCGCCTAGAAATCTCCAATATCCTCGGGAAACTCCGGAAAGTTGTCTTGTTCTGAGCAGCATTGGTTTTAATAAAGCAAGCGTGAGTACACTTATGGTTGGTACTCAGCAAGTGGAGTAAATTATATGACATGCAAGGCCAAAGCAAGGATAAGCTGACATGGTTTGACTGCGATAAGCATTTTAGTTGGTCAAGTTTTATTTAGCAAGCATTAACTAGGTTTAAGTTTACACCAACCCTTATATAAAAACTGAGTAAATAAACAACATCAACCACAAAGAACAACAGCTTAAATCATCTTTAAGTTCAATTATCATGTGAGGGTCCAAGCCGCTCTTAACCGTGAGCACGGCTGATATATCAGTTTTCACTCTGCAGAGGTCGTACACTTTACCCACAGCTCGTGTTTCCCTTTTTGCCCGGGTTTGCAAGGCCCTTAAACACTTCCGAGGTGAGTGGCAGGGATTCACTACGAGGCCTTTACAAAAATTCCCTAACTCATGATAATCCGCTAAGGTTTCAAGTCAAAGCGGTCATAACCCTCCCTATTGAGGAAAAACCTTAGCCAAGGTTCACATAGCTATGTGCCTCAAAGGACCGAGCTATACCCCGTCAATGCAACCCCTCTTGCCCTTTCGGTAAGATCATCATAAGCTAAGGTTTCTAATTAATTAGCCAAGACCAGAGCCATATAGTACTGTGGTTGTACTGTTTTCCTGGGTGGTTCTCCATGTTCCAATTCATTCGATAAGCTTGTTTGATTGCCATAACAATATTCCAAAGGACATGAGAGATATAGGAGGTAACATGCTTTCCAAACATCCAAAAACTATTATTAAGCAACTAGCGTAACTATAACATAAATAAAACAACCCAGGTTTAAACAAGGAAGTTAAATAAAACCTAGTCGTATCCTTAGCTGGGTTCCATCATATTCTAGACACATGCATGCATAAAAGTAAAGGTGTGATTGTGATATTAATAGGACTGAAAACATGATCAAGGACCACTTGCCTTCGTTAGCAAACTGCTGCTGCTCAGGAAATTCTTCAAAGTCTTGTCCCTGCGGATCCTCGAACTGCGCACCGTCTAACGTCGCACACAAGCACATACAAACAAGCAAACGAAATAAAATAAGAACAGTACACCAATCAGTGAAAACAGAACAAAATAATATGTTAAAAACATTGTACAAGTCGTAAGGATCGCGTGAGCGCAAGAATCGACGAAATCGGAGTTAAAACGAAGAAGTTAGGGCTAAAACGGGATTCCAGGGGCTTATCTGCGAAGATTTAGATCTAAAAGGACCTAAAACAGAGAAACCAGGGGCTAGATCGCAATTAAACCCTAGACAGAGGGGCTAGAACGCAAAATCTAGAAATACAGGACGGCGGGTTCGATTTTGAAAAACCTCAGGGGTCTAAATAGAAGAATTTGGACGCAACTGCAATTATTTTTGAACGGGAATGGACGGCGGGTTGGTTTCGGGGAAACTTAAGGGCTCTTTTGCAAAATTTCCCCGGTTGACCGGTACGCGGTTTGATTGACTCGCGGCTGGATCTGATCTGGGCCGGAGGATCGAGATCGGACGGTGGAGGCGCGAGGGGAACAACGGGGTGACGGCGGGGCTCGTCGCCGGCGGCCCGAGCGGCGGCGCTCGGCCGAACTTCGCCGGAAAACGCGATATCGCGTTGCCGGCCTCGGTTTTGCGCGGGATTTGGACGGATAGGAAGAGGGATACACGGGGAATCCGTTTAGGGGGTAGAGAAGGGGAGGCGACGGCCGGAGGCGGCTACCGGCGGCGAGAGGCGGCGCGGATCGGGCGGCGGAGCCGGGCGGACGCGGGGAAGCCGGGGAGGGGGAGAGGAAGAGCGGCCGGTGAACCTCACCACCACACGGCGCTTCGGGGGTGGTCAAAAGACGGCGGGCGGCAGCGGATCGACGGGGCGGCGGCGACCCGAGGCGAGGGCGGCACACGGTGGCGGCGGCTAGGGTTTGGCGCGCGGCGGTGGAGCGGCTAGGGTTTAGGGGCCCGGGGGTTGGCGGCGCTTAAATAGGGGGGCCGAGGAGCGCCTGGGCGTGCGGGCCCGAGGCGGGGACGGCGCGGAGGGGCGGACCGAGCTCGGACTCGAGCTCGGGTCCGGCTCGGGCGCGGGGAAGGAGGAAGGCCTGACAGGTGGGGCCCCCTGTCAGCGCCAGGGAGAGAGAGGAGGGGGAGCGGGACGCGCGCGCGGAGCTGGGCCGTCGGGCGAGCTGCGGCCCAGAGAAGAGAGGGAGCGCACGGGGAAAAGGGGGAAGGGAAGGAGCGCGGGCCTTGGGCCGCACGGGGAGGACCGGGCCGAGCGGAGGGAAGAAAGGGAGAAGGAGAGGGGACTGCGGGCCGGGCTGCAGGGGAAAGAAAGAGGAGGAGGGAGGAGAGAGGGGTGGCCAGCCGGGCTGGGCTGGGCCCAAGAGGGGAAAAGGAGAGGGAAAAGAGAGAAGATCAAACAAAATAAAAAGGGCTTTTGAATTTGAACTGAAATTTGAACTCAAAATAAATCCAATTAAACTGCAACCAATAAAGCAATGCAAAGAGCATGAATGCACATGACATATATATTTTTCCTATATTTATTTTTATACCTTAAGAAAATTGCTTATCAAAATTCATGTAACCCTTTAACCTATCATGCCATTCAAATTACTTTTGTACTTTGCAAAAAAAATTAGGGTGTTACAAACCTACCCCCCTTAAAAGGAATCTCGTCCTCGAGATTCGGCTGGGCTAGCAAAAAGCTGGGGAAATTCTGCCTGTAACTCATCCTCTCGTTCCCAGGTAGCCTCATCCTCTGAATGGTGACTCCACTGAACTCTGCACATTCGTATTCTCTTACTCCGAGTAATTCTCTCTGCCGTATCCAGTATTTTGATCGGGTGCTCCTCGTAAGTCAAGTCCTCCTGCACATCCAGTTCTTCCAGCGGTAACTGCTCCTCAGGTACCCTCAAGCATTTCTTCAACTGAGAGATATGAAACACATTGTGCACATCTGACAACCGTGCAGGTAACTCTAATTGGTAAGCCACCTCGCCTTTCCGTTCTAGAATCTTGAACGGACCAATGTAACGAGGCGACAATTTCCCTTTGACCTTGAATCTGCGCAAACCTCTGATAGGTGACACCTTCAGATATACATAGTCACCTTCCTCAAAGGTCAACTCCCGTCGTCGAGTATCTGCATAGCTTTTCTGTCTTGACTGAGCCACCTTCAAGTTCTCCCGAACAACCTGTACCTGCCTTTCAGCCTCTTTAATGATCTCAGGCCCGAACAGCTGACTTTCACCTGTCTCACTCCAATACAACGGAGTCCTGCACTTCCTGCCGTACAGTGCCTCGAACGGCGCCATCTTTAAACTGGCCTGATAACTGTTATTATAGGAGAACTCTGCGAACGGCAAACTCTTGTCCCAACTGCCTCCATGTTTCAGTGCACAGGCTCGGAGCATATCCTCTAACACCTGATTTGTCCTCTCGGTCTGCCCATCAGTCTGCGGATGATAAGCGGAGCTGAAGTTCAACTTCGTATCCATTGACTCATGCAGCTTTTGCCAGAATCGAGACGTAAACTGAGTACCCCTGTCTGACACTATCTTCTTAGGTACTCCATGCAAGCACACAATTCGCGAGATGTATAATTCCGCCAGTCGTGCACCTGTATATGTAGTCTTTACCGGTATAAAGTGAGCTACCTTGGTCAGTCGATCCACTATGACCCATATCGAATCATAACCATCTCGTGTTCGTGGCAACCCCACAATGAAATCCATACCGATTTCTTCCCATTTCCACTCCGGCACCTTCAAAGGCTGTAACAATCCGGCTGGTCTCTGATGTTCTGCCTTGACTCTCTGACACACATCACACAATGCCACGTGAGCTGCAACGTCACGTTTCATGCCATACCACCAATATCTTTCCTTCAGATCCTGATACATCTTAGTACTGCCAGGATGGATAGAATAAGCTGAGTCATGAGCTTCCTGCAAAATTTTCTCTCGGAGGTGGTCCACATCTGGTACACATATCCTTCTTCTGAACCATACTGTCCCATGTTCATCTTCAGTAAAATCTGGTGCCTTGCCTGCTTCTATCATTTCTTTTATCTCCTGTATCTTGGAGTCCTCAAGCTGACCCTTCCGTATGTCCTGGTCTAGGGTCGGCTCAACCTCGATAGTGATTCCTTCCGTATGAGCGACGAACCCCAGGTTGAGTCGTTCGAATTCCTTGTACAACTCCCGAGGCATCTGGCTAATCATCATCGCGTTCACATAGCTCTTGCGACTCAAGGCATCCGCAACCACATTTGCCTTCCCGGGATGGTAGTGTATCTCCAGGTCATAATCCTTGATAAGTTCTAACCACCTTCGCTGCCTTAAATTGAGATCATTCTGAGTGAAAATGTACTTCAAACTCTTATGATCGGTGTATATCTGGCATCGGTGACCCAACAAGTAGTGCCTCCAAATCTTCAGAGCATGTACCACTGCTGCCAACTCCAGATCGTGCGTGGGGTAGTTCTGCTCATGCTTTCTCAATTGACGGGATGCATATGCAATCACGTGTCCCTCTTGCATCAATACACAACCGAGACCCTGCTTAGATGCGTCACAGTAGATATCGAAACTTTTGTAAATATCCGGCATAGCCAACACCGGTGCAGTTGTCAACCTCTTTTTCAGCTCCTCGAAACTGTCCTGACATGCCGCAGACCATATAAATTTCTTGTCCTTCTCTAGCAGTGACGTAAGGGGTTTCACTATCTTAGAGAAGCCTTCAATAAACCTCCTGTAATATCCCGCAAGTCCTAGGAAACTCCGGATTTCCGAAACGGTCGTGGGTGGCTCCCATTTCAACACATCTTTTACTTTCCCTGGATCCACTGCAATACCTCCGCCGGTAATGACATGACCCAGAAATGAGACCTCATTCAGCCAGAATTCACACTTGCTGAGCTTAGCATACAACTGATTATCCCGGAGTTTCTGCAAGACGAGTCTCAAGTGCTCCTCATGTTCCTCTTCATCCTTGGAGTATACCAGGATATCATCGATGAACACCACCACAAACTTGTCGAGATACTCCATGAACACTTTGTTCATCAGGTACATAAAGTAAGCTGGAGCATTAGTCAACCCGAACGACATCACCGTATACTCATATAACCCATACCTGGTAGTGAATGCGGTCTTGGCAATATCTGAAGGTCGTATCCTCAGCTGATGATAACCTGACCTCAAGTCAATCTTTGAGAATACCTTGGCTCCCCTCAACTGATCAAACAAGTCTTCTATACGCGGCAATGGATACTTGTTCTTGATAGTCACCTCATTCAAGGCCCTGTAGTCAACACACATCCGCTGTGTACCATCTTTCTTTTCAACGAATATCACAGGTGCTCCCCAAGGTGACGAACTAGGACGAATGTACCCCTTACCTAGCAATTCTTTCAGTTGTTTCTTAAGTTCCTCTAATTCACCAACTGACATTCTATATGGCCTCTTAGCAATAGGTGCAGTACCAGGTAAAAGATCTATAATAAATTCAATATCACGTTCAGGTGGCATACCTGGCAAATCATCCGGGAAGACATCCGGGTACTCGCTGACAACTCTGATATCCTCCATCGAACTTGCCTTTAACTGATTCACGGCACAATCTACTGCCGACGGAAGTGTTGCAACAAACTCAAATCTTTCACCTTCTGGGCTAGTGAGAAGTACTGATCTCTTGGCGCACTGAATTACTGCATCAACCTTGCTCAGCCATCCCATTCCGAGTATGACATCGATTCCCTTGGAATCCAGCACCACAAAGTTTGCACGAAACTCTCTGCCCACAATTTTGAAGTTGACCCCAAGACACTGATACATGGCCCTCATATTTCCCCCAGGTGAACTAACTAGCATGTGGTTTGACATAGAATGTACAGGAATGCCATGTTTTGCAACAAATTGAGCGGAAATAAAAGAATGCGATGCTCCGGAATCGAATAAAAACTGATGCAGGGGCGGAGTTGACAAGAAACATACCGAACACAACGTCCTGAGCCTCCTGAGCGGTCTCCGCGGCCACATGATTCACTCGCCCGCGGACGTAGTTTTGCTGACCCTTGTTACTCTGGGGCGTCTGCATGTTGTTTCGGGGCTGTTGCTGCTGCTGCGGTGTCTGCCGCTGTCCACTGTTGTTAAACTGACCTGGGGTGTGCTGAGCATTTTTCTTGGGACATGCATTGGCATAATGTCCCGCTTCACCACACCGGTAGCAAGTATTACCACCGGCGGGAGCGGCGGCATTGTTTCTCATCGGCGTGCCTGTAGGGGTGCTCTCGCGATTCTGCTGAAAGTTGGAGCGCTGCACTGACTGACCGGCATGTTGAGCTTGCTGCTGCCCCTGTTGATTGAAGCGCGGGTACTGACTCTGCCCGAAGTTGACATTCTGTCCCCCTGAGCGGAAAGGTGTCCCCTGCGGGGCATTGAAGCGAGGACGTGCATTACTGCTGAACTGCGTCGATGACTCGTACTTCCTTTTCTGCTCACCCATCTCCTTGCGGGCATGCTCCACCATGATGGCTTTATCCACCATTTTCTGGAAACTGTCGAAAGTATGCACCATTAGTTGATATTTGATAGGACCAATCAGACCTTCCCTGAAGTGGTCCTGCTTCTCCTCATCATCTGCGACATCTGCAGGGGCGTAACGAGACAGTTGGATGAACTTGTCCCGATACTCACTCACGGACATTGCCCCTTGCTTCAAAGCAAGAAACTCCTGCTTCTTGAGCTTCATCAGGCCCTTGGGTATGTGCTGCTCCCGGAATTTGCTCCTGAACTCCTGCCAGCCGATCGCGTCGGGGTTGTCCATGAGCTGCTGTGTAAGCATCCCACCAATCCACTGCGGTCCCTTCCAGTCTGCCTGAAGCATAAAGAACCTTCTCCCTGTCGGTACACTGGGCGAGGTTGAGCATCTTCTCCACAGTCTTGATCCAGTCATCAGCCTGAAGTGGATCCGGCGAATGAGAGAACGTGGGAGGCTTGTGACTCATGAACTCCCTGTGCCTGTCCCTTGCTGGTGGTGGTGGAGGTGGTGGCGCTTGGTTCATCTGAGCTTGCATGTTGGCGATGGTGTTCGCCATGTTGGTCAGCAGCTCAGTCTGGGCGGCGAGAAACTGCTCCATTCCTGCAGGTGGCGTCTGGTGCGGTTGACTTGGTGGCGGGTTAGGGTTGGCGTTGTTGCGCACTCTCCGTCGCGACGCTGCAGGCTGATCAACTCCTGATCCGGACCTGGTGTTCACCATCTGATTGGGTTAGAAAAGAGAGACTCATGAATTTAATCATGGAAAATGGATAGGAACAAGGGCAAGATAAAGATAGCAACGGAAAGAAAAAAAAACAACCCCAAAATTTTACTAACTATATACTTGTATTAATAACTTGATATGGTTGTGGTCATCACTCCACAACCTATCGCAATCATTACAAAGATCCAACTCAAACATTGTCACAAAACCAAGCACACTTTCACATTAATCTAATTTACACACTATTAAGATCGTTCGTACTAACGATTACAAAGGACTCTTAGAAAACTCCTATCCTAAAAGAAAATTTACTCCTATCTTAACTCCTAAATCCATCCTCTAACGGTAGGTGGTGCGGTAGCCGGGCTCTCCTAATGAATGCGCTTGCGAGGGGGTGACTCCGGCAGGTATTCCTTTGGTTCAATGCTGTCACACTCCGGAGGTAACACTGGATCTCCTCTCAGTCGAGCCTCCAGAATTGCCTTCTCCGGATGGTCTTCATTAGCTTCTTCTTGACCTCCTGGATCTCTGCTCCGGCTGCATCTAGATCCGTGCTGAGAGCGGCGACCAGCTCCTGTGTGGTGTCCATTAGCAGACTTCCTTCCCCAGGGGTGGAGCAGGAATCTGCGCACAAGTAGCTCCCCTCTTGCGTTGTGGAAACTGCTGGAACTCAGTGCCCTGGAGCTCTTCCTTGTAAGCGTAGCAAAGAAAGTAGAGTGCCCTCCTGGCAGCTTCACTAGTCCCTGCCTCCAAAGTCCTCCTGGGCACCTCATCAATGTGCTTAGAGTATTCCACCCAGCATCCAGGTCTCTCATCCGGAACGCAAATCAACACAGACACCAACCATTCTTCTTCCTGTGTGCATTCTTGAACAAGTGAGCCTCAAAATGTGGCTTCCGCGGAAAACCAATCCTCTGCATGGCCCTCCAGAGAAGCGCGGGGAATGGACCCTCGGCAGATTCCAAGTGAAGTATCTGCTTCCCGTAGTGAGGCTCAGGTGGTGGTGGGTCGTGGCGACAGCTGGCTCCGGACCATCATCTGGATCGTCATCGTCATCTCCTGGCGCAT